>NC_057863.1:366239710-366302210 GCF_019393635.1 Dromiciops gliroides | reverse complement strand
TTCCTAGCTTCTCGTACCCATCTTCTCCTTCTTTCTCGTGCTCCTTTTCGCTTTCCCCATCCCTCGGCATACTCTCCCTCTCCTCTGAGTCAGAGTACCCCTGAGGAGTAATGCTCTGTAAATAAGCCCGGTTCATCAGTAGCTCTGTGGGTTCTAAGTGACCCTTCTCTCGAGCTTCTCTCTCCGCTGCTTCCCTCTCCTCTGCCTCACGTTTACAGTAGGAATACCTGTGATTCATATGTTGTGAATAAGACCCAGAGTGTGAGAAGCGCTTGCCACATTTATCACACTGATAGGGCTTCTCGCCCGAGTGAAGTCGTGAATGCTCGATAAGGTGATGCTTGTGTTTAAATGCTTTCTTGCAAATCTGACACTGATGTGGTCTTTTTCCTAGAAAAAAATAATAAGATTAAAGAATGATTAGAAAGTGTGGATGAGGTGGTTTTCAACAGCTCTTTCAGCGAACGAAATTGATCCTAAGCTTAGATGTGGTTCCTTAAATCTAAAAATCTATAGACCCTATCTCGTGACAAAGTAGTGACAAAACAACGTTTTTTCATCTCATAACTTGGCTTTCTAATGCATGCATCAATAATACATACAATGAACGAAAAAGTTAATAATGGAATATCCTGTGAAAATGGAGTGTTAATTGCTGACTATGTCAAGAAAAGTTTGAGGAACATCTAATTTAGAAGAGACAGAGCATATATTTGGTGATTCATTCACTGTGCTCTTTTTTTTTTTTAAAGTAAGGATTATTGCACTAAAATGGAATTTTTAGGATGAAGACTGCATCATCTTATCTGGCATTTATTCCTCAGATAGTACTCAGATCCTTTGCATGTTACATCATAAGTAATTGCTATGAAGTGGTTATGTCAAACAGGAAAGTCAAATCAGCAATAAACAGGAAACAAGTCAAGGTGATATTGAGAAATAATGTTTTAACACTCATCATTCCAGTAAAAAAAATCAAAGGGAAGAGATCTTTTAAAAAATTTAAATAAAAAAAAGGTGTGCCTTGGAGTCCAAATTGATTCTAAACAGGATTCCCTCCCTGCCTCCCCTAAGTTTTCCATGAGATGTCAGCTACTCGTTGAGTGCTAAAGTACTCCTCAGCAGCAGAATGCAGTATTTCCTTTGGCATCCTAGGCAATTTCTAACCCAGTGTTTGGAACTTGAAACCAGTGCCAAGCCTAAACACATCTGGTTGATTCCAGGCCACAAATAGCACTGGAATGCCTTCAACACCTTCCATAGCTGCCATGCTTAAAAGTTTGATTCCAAAATAGAACTGACAAAAAATACTTATCAGTCTGATGCTTCACAACAAAAATCAGAAATGTGTCATGCAATAGCAAGACATATAATCATAACATATATGTAGCTACAAGTTTCATCAATACAAACTTACATTTCATTCAACTGAATTAAAGAACAACATTAGTATCATCAACCCTGTTTTCATTTGCTAAGTGAGGAGCCCATTCCGCACATGTCATTTTGTAGCTGTATGTAATATCAATTAGTAATTACAAATCTTTAATGATGTAATTGAATGCCTTTATGGAATACTATTATTTTTTTAAAAGCTATGTAGATTGTTATGTACTCTCTCATTAATGGTTTCTATCTTAATGATATATCCCATACAGTTGTGGTGATGAGGCATGACATTAGAGTGTGAATAAGTTATACACCTGAAAGGTAGGAGAAGAGAAGGGTGTTTCTCGGTGACTGTAATGTTATGTCAGAAAAAAGAGCTAAAACTCTACTGGAAGGTTTAAGGCAGCTAATAGTCTGGGGGAAAAACACAATTCAAACCACAAAAAAGCCACTCCTTGTCCCTTGGAAAAGATGTGATGAATGAGCTATACTGAACAGCAGAAGAAAGAATTTCAATGGAGAGCCAAGTGTCTGGAAAGATGGTATGCTCTTTCGTTTGACAGACCACCATGGTGGAAAGGTAATTTAACATGACACAGAATATTTTAAGAAGGTAGGGATCATGCCTTCTTGGAAGGTTCATGCGATTGTGTTACAAGTCTGAGCTTTCTTTTCTGAACTTGACAGTAAATGAAATATTATCAAAAGAGGGTAATAAGTTAGTAGTTAATTCGTTAAATTCCTCCTGAGTGGAAGATGAGTTAGATATGGTTCCTGCCCTCAAAGGAGTTTACAATTTCATAAGGGAGATAAGACCTTTTTCACAAGCAACTCTGATAAAGGGTAGAATTTAAATGTCATAATATATTCACAAAATAGCTATGAACTGAAAATTACCACATCTCTACTCATTGCTAAAATAAGATAATAATTATCTTGAACTTTCTTGTTGAATTTTGGGGTAAATTAAATGAAGTACTCAATTTCCTACATCACTTAGTCAAGGTTCTGTGATTGTGTGTATGTGCGTGTGTGCATGCATGCATGCATGTGTGTGTGTGTGTGTGTGTGTATGTATGTGTATATACATTTTAAGGAGTGAGGCTCAGAGAGTATGAGTGACTTGTCCATGGTCACATAGGAAATTAATGCCAGAGGTGGTTTTTTTTGTACTTAGGTCTTTCTGACTACAAATACAGAACCTATAATTTGATAGCCAGGGTCAAAATATGTGGGAGAAATATTTGAGTCAAAAGCAATATTAATATGAATTAATATCCTTTTGTTACTATAAGGCAGTGTAGGCATGAATGGTAGCAGATCTGCGTCCATACCCACTACTCAACTTAAACTGTTCTCTTTAAGACTAATAACATTTTTATCTACCAGTCTAATGGAATCTTTTCAGTCACATCTTCCTTGACCTGTCTGCAGCTGTTCACAAGATCTACCTTATTTTCTTTGCTATGACTCTGTCATAGATATCTGCTCTCCCCCGTCCAACTCCTTTGCCGATTCAACCTTAAATGTTGGGTATTCACCCAAGGTTTGATGCTTGGTCCTCTTCTCATCTATTTGTACATGCTCTTTTTTTGCAATTTTCTCCATTTCTATGGTTTCCATGATCACCATGTAGTGGTGACACCACAACTACATCACATTTATTAAATTCCAGCTTTTCCCCAGAGCTCTAGTCCTGTATTCCCTCACTGTCAGCTGAATATTTACACCTCATTGTAGCTTAAGTTAAACATGCCTCAAATTTAATTTAACATCTTTAGAACACTGGATTTGGAATCAGCTGACTAAGATATGGACGCTAGTTTTGTCACTTGCTACCTGTGTAACTTTGGGCAAATTATGCAACTTATTTGGCTCTCTCATCTATAAAATACAGGAGTTGAACAGGATGATTTCAAAGGTCCCTTCTACATCTAAATCTATGATCCTTTGATGACACTGTCATCTATCAGTCTCAGTCCCCAAATCAAGTCATTTTGATTCTTTCCTATTTCTTGCATCCACTCAGTTCCTACTGATTTTACTTCTCTCTACCTTGATCTCCATTTATACTGCCACCAAACTGGCTCAGACTCTTAGTACCTTTTGTTTTAATTTTTACAATAGCCTTTTTGTTACAGGAATATTGGCAGCTAGATGGCAATGAGCAGCTAGGTGGTACAGTGGATAGAGGACTGGGCCCTTGAGTCAGGAAGACTCATTTTCCTGAGTTCAAATCTGACCTCAGACACTTACTACTTGTGTGACCCTGGGCAAGTCACTTAACCCTATTTGTCTAAGTTCCTTCTTCTGTAAAATGAGCTGGAGGAAGAAATGGCAAACCACTCCAGTATCTTTGCTAAGAAAACCTCAAGTGGGGGACATGGAGAGTCAGATAGGACTGAAATGACTGAGTAACAACATCAAACTATCCCTGCCCATCCAAATCCTTCACACTGTTGCTCAAGCAATCTTTGTGCACTGTTCATATAATATTTATTCCTTTACTCAAGAATGTACACTCCTTGAGAAAAGAGATTTTAAAAATATGCCTTTCTCTGTATCTCCAGTGATTAGCACAGTGCTTAGGAAATGTTTGAGGAATGACTAACTGACTCCACAGTTTGACTCTGGCTTTAGCTCTTGCTTCTTCTGTTTTTGTATATAGTACTCTGTGGCTAAATTGGAATCTCCTCTGTCATGTGTGATGTGACCTTGTTCTGTATGCTTTCTTCTATATGCCTTTGCTCATACCATTCTCGATGCCTAGAATGGACTTTCTCCTAATCTCTTCCTATGGAAATCCCTCCCTTCCTTCAAATTCACCTCAGGTGCCATCCCTGTTATGTAGGCTTCCCTCACCCTGACCTCCCCTCTCTGCAGAGCTTCCTTTCTCATCTCATTTCAGATGAAACTTTGTTGATGTTCTTTTTTGTACTTTCGAGATTCTAACATTTATTGTAGTATTTTTTCTTCTCCCTCCCCTGACCCCAGCCACTTAATATGACTGTGAGCAAGATAGGGATAAAGACTGGACTTGTGATTTTATTGGTATAGGGAACTCTCAGGTGAGGAAACTCCCTTTATCAAGCAGGTTGGCACCTCCTCTGTGCCTTGTAATTTTAAAGAGATGCCTAAAACATTGAGGCTAAGTGATTTGTCCAAGGTCACACAAACAGTAGGTGTCAGAGTCAAGATTTGAATCCAGATCTTCCTGGCTTCTAGGCCAGCTCTTCATCAGACATTGTGCCATGCTGGTGCTCAGTAGCTGTGTCTCATTTCACCTGTGCATTCCCTGTAGGTCATACAATGTGCTACATCTATGCCCATCTACATATGATAGTGTTTAGTCAATATTTGTGGAGATGAACTGAATAGATGAATTCTTCTAAGTTCTACTGCAACAAATCAACCCAATCAGAATAAATGATATTTCTGGCATCTTGCTAGTCATGCTGCCGTGTGTAGTTAGCTGGATTGTTCTGGTTATTTTGAAAGCAGTTGAGAGTAAGAACGACCGTCCACTGTGGACCAAAATATTGTATGATTTAATCTAAAAAAATAGAGACAAATTTCAGGATAAAGTCCCAAGAATAGAAACTTTTAAAAATCCCCCCCAACCTCTTTTAATGGCTAAATGTAAAACAAGGATCTCTCATGTAACTAAAAAATATGTATTTTCTACTTGGGTCTTGTTCTATTTCAGAATGGCTCCTTTCCTTGGAAGTTCTGTAGGTCAATGGTTCATCTTTTGTTCTCATTTGAAATAAATTGATGGTCTTAATCAGATTGATTAAGAGCACTGAGAGCACTTCTACTTTGGAGTTGCTTTCTGAATCTGCTTTTCATGAGAAAAGCTACAAAATGGACTACCAATGGAATGATTCTTTCTTCCTGAGGGATAATGTTACTAGGAACACAGCATTTGGGGTCTTTAAGAGTAGCATAGGGAGCTTAATTAAATTAGAGCCCATAAAATATTCTGTGACTGGAGATTACTTTCCATAGCATACTGTCACGAATCAAAAATACTTTTATAACATGAAAACATTAATATGGCTTCATGATCTGAAGGCAGTATATGAAGTTTATCTTAAAATATAATGCATTTTCTTTTCGATGAAATCAGAAGAGTTAAGTTCTAAATGAGTCAATTTTAAAATGAATGATGTAATGAAAAGAAAAGTGGATTGTGAACTTGGAGTCCTGATTTTTAGCACCAACTCTGTCATTAACTCACCATGTGAACTTGAGCAAGTCATTTAACTTCTCTGGGCCTCAGTTTCCTCACCTGCAAAATGAGGGAGTTTGGTCTAGATAATGTCTCTTCTAGTTCTGAGTCTATGAGTTGAGGAACAAAGCTTTTATTCTTCCAAGTCATTTGGATACTTGGAAGGAGAAATTGTGATAAAGGGAGGTTGAAAGAGGGAGGTAAAAGAGACAGAGAGGAGAGACAAAGAGACATGAAGAGACAGGGAGGGAAAGGTAGGAGAGACAGAGACAGAGAAAGAAAGAGACAGAGACAGAGAAACACAAACGTTCTAGAAGAAAAAGGAGATATCACAAGGAAATTTGTTGAAGTAAGAACACAGTCTTGGCTTGAACTTACTTAGAATGTAACCCTGAGTAAGTTACTTAAACTCTCTGTGCTTCAGTTTCATCATCTAAAAAATGGGGATAATAATTTTCCTATCCCAGTGGGATGTTTTACAAAAAAAAAAAGGATTTGTGAACCTTAAAACAATATAAATGTGAATAGTACTTTTATTGTTATACATACCAAACAAAAGACAATATTAATGGAGAAAATTATTTGACTCCTGTCACAGACCAATTGATATAACTTCTGGTCTAGTTTAAAGAGATAGTGCCTTAAACATTAATCTTTTGTTCATCTGATTGAAATTAAGAGCTCCTAGGAATACATTTGTATAGGAACAAGGTTTAGAGAAACATCCACATTTCTGAATGCTTAAGGCCTTTTGAGGCTTATTTTTTCTTTAATCTCTAGCCTGATGATTCACCTGGAAGCTAGAATGATGTTTGAAATGAATTATATGGCAGAAGGTTTAGGATATAAAAACAGTAGTGTGTAACCTAAGAAAGAATTTGACTTGTGATTGACTTAACCCCTAGGCTTTCAGTTCATTTTGAATAAAGAAGACCTAAGGAAGTTAGTGGAGTAGATACATGAGTCCCAATAGTGTATGATCAAAGGAATTTTCAAATTAGTATTTTAAAGCAAGCCATACATAGAATTCACAAGCTTTCTTTGTATAAATTAACATTTTTGGTGCCAGAATGCTGCAAAAATCAATCCTTAAGAGGATTTTTTTTCCACTCAGAAAAAGAGACTAAGAAGTTATGGATTTCAAAAATTAAAGATTATGTTGCTCTCTTAATGATGCTCAAAGTAAGTTCATTGTAAGCAAGGATCAAGTAGAGTGAGAGAGACAGCTGGGGACAAAAGGTAATGGTAGATTGGCTTTCAACAAATGAACTTTAAAATATAAATTTACCAAAGTGCCTTGTCCTAAAGACCAACTGAAATACCTCAGACACTCTTTTGGTATATCATAAAATGAGCTAAGACTTCCTAGCTACCATATGCCTCACAACATCAGCAATAATGAAAATTGCTTGCAAACCAAAGCAGCAGTGGCCATCTCTGAATACATTTTTGGTTAACTTTAGCAATGTCATGACCATAGCCTTGTAAGCTAACAACAGGCTAGAATCTTCTAGGAAAACTAATTCAACAGGTCAAAGATAAAAGTACATAGGATTTGTCAAGAATGTATGTATCATAATTTCCTCCTTGCTCTTACTTTTAAAAAGAAAACATTGTAAATGTTAAGCTATGAATTCAGCTGATGCATTATTATCAGTGACAAATTTAGAATACCTATCTGAATATTTATTTTATTAACTTCATTGTGAACAAACTTAGAGAGTTAGTTCCCTTTAACAATAATTTTTGAGACTCATTGATGAAGTATAAAAACATTACCTAGTCATTTATAAAAATATAAGACCTGGGGGGTGGCTAGGTGGTGCAGTGAATAAAGCACCGGCCCTGGATTCAGGGGTACCTGAGTTCAAATCCGGCCTCAGACACTTGACACTTGCCAGCTGTGTGACCCTGGGCAAGTCACTTAACCCCCATTGCCCCGCAAAAACCAACCAACCAAACAAACAAAAATACAAGAACTGGATATTCAATTAAAAAAAGGAAACTGACTAAATTTCTATGTTATTTTACGGGGATAGAAAATGCATAAAATCTTCATTTTGGTGGGAACCAAGGCTCAGAAATAAGGAAAATTTGTCATATGTTGGTTCAAGAGAACAAGAAGTTGACAAGCCTAAAAGCTAATAAAGTGGAAAACTAACAGCAGGATTGTTACCCACTAATCCAGAGAAGTGAGATTATTACCATCCTGTTGATAGGAAGTATACTTCAAGGCATCAGATCTCACATCTTAAAAGAGCAAAATCTTTTATTTTGTTTTGTTTAAATGCAGTTTATTTTGGAAAAAAATTTCAATCATTATTCATCCTTCTGCTTGTCAACTTTTGGGCTTTTAATGTCATTAAGATTATTGACCTTAGAGTCAATCTGCTTGTGAGAGTCAGCTCTATTTTACTATATATGGAGGGCAGCTCTAAGATAAGACCTTTACAGAAGCTGGGCTGTAAAAGGTAATGTTTGGGGCAGCTAGGTGGTGCAGTGGATAAAGTACTGGCCCTGGATTCAGGAGTACCTGAGTTCAAATCTGGCCTCAGACACTTGACACATACTAGCTGTGTGACCCTGGGCAAGTCACTTAAGCCCCATTGCCCCGCAAAAAAAAAAAGGTGTTTGTGCATGGTTGTGTTAAAATTATTCAGATACAGAAAAGTGTCTTTACTACTGCTTCTGTTAAACAGTGGGGTTTAAATTGTGATACATATGAAACAGATTTTTCATAACTGAACATGCTTAAAAAAATTAAAGTTAGCATAATTTTCTAATCTAAAAGGGCCAATTTTTGTAGGGTCTATAATTATCCTCAGATATCGACAAAAATATTTATGAATGAAGTACAAGGATGGGGAAAGTTTTTAAGCACAATGCATTTTCTGGTTATGAATTCAAATTAATTTGTAACTAAACTTTTAATAATACTTCCTCTTTCTCTTATTCCATATCCTTACTTTTTTCCAAATAATTCTAGTTGTTTGACAAAGACTTTGCTTAGAAGATCCAAATAATTGAAAATCAAAATGTTAAGATATTCATATTCTGTCTCTCTCTTCTCTCCCTCCCTCCCTCCCTTTTTCTCTCCCCCTCTCTCTCCCTCTCTCTGTCTTTCTCATTTGGTTGATTATTCCCTTCCTTTATCTACTAATAGAATTCTTCATCCATTCAGTTAAAGTTAAGGATACAGGAAAGATAAGTGTGGTCAAGTTGAAAGAATGCTGTATTAAAAATCAGGATTCCATAGTTTTCCTTCCAGTCCAAACTGTCTAATAGCTAGGCCCAAACTCAAAACTCCATCTTCCTTTCTCTTGAATTCAGGAAAGCATCCTCCATGACAAATATATTCTTTCCTTATCATCTCTCCCTTTTAGAATCATTATTTTCCATCAGTGTTCACTCACTTTTGGTGCCACACTCTTCTTGAAGTCTTCCTTTCCTGAACACCGGCTCCGCGCCCCCCCCCCCCTCCTCACCCCGGCCAGTTTTTAGTTTCTCTTCTTCACTTTTCCTTGTATTATACTTTGATATAAGTGGAAGTCTCTTCATCCTAAACCCCAACCCACTAGCATGTCAACTTCTGGAAAGGAGGGATCATTTTTCATTATATGTTTGTATTCTCAACACCAAGCATGAAGCCTTGATAGTCATTTATTGAATTGAATTGAATTCCTGCTCTGCCAGCTTTAGCTGTGTTATGAGACACTTAACTTTACTATGTTTTCATTTTTTTCCAACCTACCAAATAAAGACCTAGGTTACAGACTCACATCTAGCTCTAAGGTTCTTTTCTGATTTAGAATCCTAAAAAGGGAGGAAAAGCATACTTATCTCAATGGTAGAGTGGAGAAGTGATAGCAACACTTAATTGAGAATCAGAAGATGAGCTCTGATTCTACTTACATTAACCAGTTGTATGACCTTGGGCAAATAGATGTGAAGTAATGGAAAGGACCCTTAACTCCAAGTCAGAATCGGAAGCCTGATTCTAACCAGGTGTGTGACCTTACCTCTCTGAGACTCAGTTTCCTCACTTGTCAAAAGAGGATAATAATATCCCCCATGCCTACTTTACAGGGAAATTGTGAGACAAGCACATTGTAAAATTTAAACTTCTATATAGACTTGAGGTATTATGAAAATGTTCATTGCTTAATGCAAACATTTACATAGTGCTTTAAGGTTTGCAAAGGACTTTGCATGTATCATTTCATCCTCACATAAAAACTTTATAGGTCAGGATGCTTGGTATTATTATTCCTGTTTTATAGATAAGGAAACTATGCCTAAGAGAGGTTAGGTGAGTAGCCCATGGTCAAGCACACAGAATGTTATAAACCACTCCATTCCCCCCTAGAAAAATGTTATTTCCTTAAAGGGAATGGATTATTTTTCCTTTTATTTTGGTGTCCCCAACACTTTGTATAGGGATTTGCACATAGAAGGGTTTAATAAATGCTTATTGGATTAGATCGGAAGCAGGATTTGAACCCATATCTCTCCTGACTACAACTCCAGTTCTTTTTCATTGTATTATAGACCTTTCTAAACTTCGGGTAGAGAATGAAATTTAACAAGACGATACCTAAGTTTTCTTCTCACTTTAACTCTCTATGATTCTATGGCTAACCACTCACCATAGCTATACATATAACCATACTCCATCCTAACCAAATCCTGATCCATCCTAAATCAATCCCCTCTTTCAGCTTGTTCAACCTGGAAAAACACAGGACCAACAACGCAAAATAGACCTGTGGATGTGGTGAGCAAATCGTCTCCCCACATTAAAAGTCATCAAAACTTCACCCTTACATTTGGCCTGTGTCCATCAGGATGTACAGTTTTGTTGACATTTTCCACAGCATTACAGAATCATGAAACTTGAGAGTTGGAAGGGATGTCAGTGGCCATTTGTCAACCCATCCCCGAACAAGAATTCCCTCTACAACATACCCGACAAGTGGTCATCCAGCCTTTGCTTGAAGACCTCCAATGAGAGGGAACACAACACCTCCCGAGGTAGCCCATTCCACTTTTGGATAGCTCCAATTGTTAGCAAGTTCTTCCTTATTTTGTACCATTTCCCAAAGTTAGGAGTGCATGAATTAGGGATGAAGTAATACATTTTAAGGATTTTTATTTAGTTTTCCATCCAAAGATACTTTCATTATCTCCTTTAGAATACAACTTCACACATTATGCATCCCTTTCTACTTCCTCTTTCAGGATTTGTGG
Source organism: Dromiciops gliroides (assembly GCF_019393635.1). Classification (NCBI taxonomy): domain Eukaryota; kingdom Metazoa; phylum Chordata; class Mammalia; order Microbiotheria; family Microbiotheriidae; genus Dromiciops; species Dromiciops gliroides. The sequence goes on along the minus strand of NC_057863.1, from coordinate 366,291,343 downwards.
ATGGTACTAGCATGGTTACCTTCACTTCAGGTCATCTATGGAGCCTATCTATAGCTGTGCTTACATACTCCCAAAATATTCCACAAACAACAGCAGCAATAGCTGGTTGTTGGTGTTGTATCGATGAAACAGACAATTGGTTCACTGACTTATTTTCAAGCAGATGTTTTAATAGAGTATAGTCACAGTCTAAGAATACCAAGATTCATCTGATACCTCATCTTCTGATTGCCATGTCCTCTCATGGCACTACCCACTAAGCTATTCTCTGACATAATTTGTGAATTCAGCTTACAGATAAGTCAAAATAGGTGAAGACAAATGCATTCATAATTATACACACGATCCAATAAACAGGCAAAGAAAAAAAAGTCCAACTGAGCTAGGCAAAAGCATTATTTCTTCCTTGTTGAAAGTATCAGCATATGCTACATCTTATGTCGCACAAGTGTACTCATTAAATATTATGAAATGTACAGCATGCAGTGAAGCTCTAACTAGCTAGTTAAAGTCATTCATACCTGTGTGTTCATATTTATGTCGCAGAAGGGAACTGCTTTTCTGGAATGTCTTGTCACATAAGTCACATGCATACATGCCACTCTCTGTCTTCTTGATCTTCTTTCGGGACAGACAGGAATCAGAATCTGTCATGTCATCTAGGCTGACATGTAGTCTTGTGTTCCATCAAGCAATTCTCCCTACGATGGAATCAAACAGTTTATCTAACACATTCTATTTCTTTTGCCCTACTTTTTTACCACACTCTGAAAACTCACAATGTGACCTTTAGAAATTCTCAAAGACAATACCTACAAATTGATCTAGGTTATTTAATTTTAAATGACATGCTTCAAATTGTACACCATTCTATTTCATCTCAGATATGAACATTATAGGAAACACTTCTGTCCTGGAGAGCAGATTTGACTGCTTTTTTTTTTTTTACAAGATAAAATCATAAACTACATAGTTAAAAAATGAATGTTGATAAGAAAAATTTTAAATGAATTCATGAAATAACTATAAGAAAAAACTCAAGACTTGAATTTGTTTATTTTTCTATGGTTGAACTTTAGAGATAACTGTAGCTGTAGAAAAACCATTTTAATTGAATTTTATATTTAGGTACAAAATGTTATTATTATGCAATCTATTTAAATGTATGTCTACTGACTAAAGGCCTCAAGCTATATTTTTATATTTAATTTTGTAATTTGAAATAGGGAATATTAATAACACTTTTTATCAATGTTCTATCTATGTTAAAACAGCCTTCAGCATTAAGCAATAATGAATGTGGATCAGTAAATTATTAAATTTCTTGATATTTATTTTGTCTTGATCCTAAGGAGTGCAAACTGCATGATAACATACATTTCCATTTGCTATCACACAGTTCAGTTTTCTTAGGACTTACGTCTGCACTAATTAATATTAGAGAAGATTAAATAGGCTTAAATACATTTACAAAGAGGGCAGATGTACTGTAAATTGGAATACTGGAACAGCTGTTATGGAGGTGCAGGGCTGCTTGTGCTCTTATTGTGAGGCAAGGATGACTCTCCATGATGTGAAAATGTACCTGATTTCTACATTTGAAATTGTAAAACATTTACTAGTCAGTAAAATTACTAATGGAACTTAATAAGACATAAGGGAATGTCTTAAAGTATTTTTAAAATGATTCTTCAGAATCATTCACTTCACTAAACTATGTTAGACACACACATATACACACATACACAGAGAGTACATATATCTGTTCTTACATATTGTGAACATCTGTAAAGGTATGTGACTGCTGTGGACTATAATTTTTGGCATATACATAAGGTCTACCAAATGTTGTTAGCAATATAAAATTCTAATGGCTGACAAATACAATATAAATAAACCTCAAAAAAAAATGGTAAGTTCTTCCAAATGTGCTTTTATCTTTTTTCTTTCTTTCTTTCTTTCTTTTGCAAATGTGCTTACATAGTACAGTATTCCAGTGTTATATCCATTTATTTTTCTAGCCCACTCAGTTTTTCAAGTTCAAGTTAAAATAAACATTTCGATTTCTGCTAAAAATACATCAACATTTGATTCCTCCCTCTCCCCAGATTATTTTTTCCTAGGAGAACATAATCTTTACAATTTTCAGCTGTCCGTTTCCTGGTAGAAAACACAGCCAAGATGTCCCATACCTGAAATCCTTGTTTCCGTTGGTACTTTCTCCTTTGCTGCATGTCAGCAAAAGTAGCTGCTCCAGTTGGGTAGGTATAGGCCATATGTGGTAGGAAGCTCATCTGATCGAGTCCCGGGTACGGTCGCAGCCCGGGAATACTGGTCTGCACTGGCGGCATAAATGTGGCAGGGGGAAATGCGCTTTGTGGTGGAAGGGTCGTGTATAAAGGTTTGGCACTAAATGGGTTCATACTGAATACTGGATTAGTGCTTTTGTTATCCAAGTTATTTGAATTTGAAAACTCCTTCTTGATAAAAGTCAAGTTTAGAGGTTCATCTGAATTTTCAGATGATAAAGAAACACTGTTATGGTCTAAATTTATGCTACTAGCTTTTGTTTTGTTCTTTGTGGCTATAATACTTTTGGGTTCCTTCATTTGTTTTGGTAATGACAAGTCCAAAGGCTCAGCCTGTAGCTCCTCAGAGGAGAAACTGTTTGGAGTGTAAGAACTACTATGGGAGTTTTTAGAAGATGTGGAGGAAAGATTTAAAGGAGAAGGAGTATTACTCCTTGAGTGGTCCAATTTATCAACAACTGGTTTAATATTGGTAAAGTGGGTAGGTTTTGTTAGCCTGAGAGGAGTATCACAATTAGTAACACTGTTATGGAGTTCAGCTATAGATGGTGACGTTATAGAGTCCATAGGCTTTACAGGAGACCTGGCTGATAAAGAGTCTTTAGTGGGTGTGTTGTTGGTGGCAGCCAGCGCCACCTTGGCACTGGTCCTTTCCAGTGATGGTGACCTGGAATTTGAATACTGGTATACTTTTCGTTGTTCAAACCATTCCTTCACAAATTCCTGAGGAAGGCCAACAGCAATGGAAATTTTCAGTAGTTCATCAGAGTTAGGTTCCATATTCATAGCATAATATGCTTTAAGTACAGACATGTGGTCCTTGTATGGGTTGATAGGGTTAGTCATTCCTTTCTCAGAAAGTACTGATGACAACAGAAGAGCTTTATTATCAACAAACATTTCAGATTTGTTGGGAACTATGCTTTCATGAGGTTGAAGGACTGCTTTGATTTCTTCATTCATTTTGCAAAGATAACGCTCATGCTGGTGTAAGGGAATGGGACCAGGAAAACTTTCTTTACAGAACTGGCATGAAAACGGAGTGGATATATTATGGTTCTCAATCATTTTGTCTTCTGTGACCAAATCTATTAAAGTACGCAACTTCTCCTTCTTAATGTTACTTAGCGGCCTCCTTGAGTCAGTGGTTAAGCTCTGGAGGCAAGCTTTGGCTTCATTAAACTTTCTCTAAAGTATAGTCAATAATACTTTTAGTGGCACCGTTATGACTCACGACTGGAAGACCCACAGGTGGAATATTAGGAGAAGTGACTCCTTGTTCCTCAGCTTGAGAGCATGGATCCTTCATGTGATAACCCTTTAGCTTTGAGATTTCTTCAGCCTTGCAATCCATTTTTTGCCTGGAAACCGTGTTATCCACAATCTGTAGAACTTTCTGTACCTCGCTTAAATTACTACCTAGCGTAGGAAACCCAAGTAGAGGGGCTTCCATCCCTACACCTAAGTGCTGCATTGGACTTTGAGCAGAGGGATGAACTCCTAATGGGCTGGTTGCTCCAAGTCCACCATTCATAAAAGGACTACCGCCACTAAACCCATGTGTGGCCATAAGAACTTTATAGTCATTGAAATCTAGTGGTTCTGTTTTAATTTTAAGTAAGCCCGTTTGTTCAGACATATTAAGTGGTTTTCCATTCTCCAATTTGTTTCTCAGCTGCGAAATGGCTGAATTAGTAGGAGAGGAAGAAACAGAATTAGGAGAAGAACCCGTCTTGATATTGTTTCTCATTCGACCATTTACGGAGATTAAACCAATGCATTTCTTGCTGCTGATGTGTGAACTGTAGGAGCCAGAGTGTGAGAAACGTTTTCTTGCAGTTGGGGCACTCATACGGTTTTTCACCTAAAATGATAATTAAAACAAACATTATCCTATCTTATGAGAGGTAGGAATCTGATTCAGCTACCTGGGTAGCCACTCAAGTGATTAAGTGGAAAGGGCAAAAATGATGCTACTCTATGTTCCAAGTGTTTAAGTCAGAATTATTTGACCATAACTGTTTCCTAGGCTTTATCTACACTGAGTTGACATAGTTCAAGATGTCAGCTGTGCAAGGTGAACAGCTATCTATTCTGCTCTCAGGAAAGATTCCGAATCTCCCTTTGCCATCGGCAGCCTCCCATTTTAACAGTGTGTCAGATTAATGTGTGGTCAATAGCACAATAAAGATGTCACACTATTTAAAGGGGAGTGGAGCCATGGTTTTAATCAACTTTGTAGAGATTCCATTGATTCCACCAATCCTACAAGTCCTTTGAATAGCTTCCAATTTGGTAATAAAATGCTTGGCAGAGCTATCAGACTTGTTCTGGGGTGAAATCTAAGTGGTAGGTTTTTCTTTTGCTCAAACACAAGATTGAAGTAACATTTAGAAAATCTCTGCCTGAGCTTTCCAACAAAAGTCTTAATTCATATGATTATGTGGAACTTTCTTATATCTTTCTTAGTTATAAAAAGATAAAACACATTGAATATCTCTACCTTCCCCCACCCCCTTTTGAAACTGAAGGCTTTTTTAGGCCAAAAGATTATTCAATATATGCAAGAGTTCAAGGGAGGAGGGGGAACCCATGTATATTTCTTTGAGCTCTGGGAACAAAGAAAAGCCATTTATAATTTTTAATAAGTGTTAGTATAACAAATCTTTTCACAAGACAGTGCTATTAATGGTAGGACAAATCTCATGAGGATGAGTCAGGCACACATAATTTATGAAATACCTTAGTAGCTCTAAAAAGCTACAAACAGAACTGTGTAAATTTTAAACAATCTTTAAAACTCAGCTAATTAAACAGAATGCAAATGAGAGCACCAGCACCTCTGCTACTCACCACTGTGAATTCGCCAGGTGTTCCTTCAGATGGTGTTTATATTTGAAGCCTTGCCACACTCTGTGCATTTGAACTTGCGATTACCTGCTCCTTGGGTCAGCATTTGATGCTAGGAAAGGAACAGAGGCAGATATCAGTCATATGCAGGAGGAACAAAGACATTTTGGTAGAATATAAAGGACACCTCCTTTTTCAGATAGGCCAAAAGGTCTGTGTACACATTCATTTCTTTGCCCAGTCTTTCAGTATTGTCATAAAAGTTATAATGTTTGCAGTAAACTGAAACAAATAGAAAAAAAGTGCTTTAGCACAAGTATCCAATATTTGCTTCAGAATTGTTTTTGAACCCTCTTCTCCAAAATGTCTCTTTAAGTTGTACTGAGATGAGAGGAAGTTATTTATATAAATGTTTGTAGTTCTTCACATTCACCACAAAATTAAAAACGTGGGAATTCCCTACTCTATTGCACCAGACAGAGACTGACAAAGGGGAAATGGACCCTTTTCCTGAAAATTCTAAGTAATCTTGAAAATGTGAAACCACAATAATTAAATTTTCTTTACAAGTTTAAAGTGCATCATTCTCTGCTGTGGCAATTTCAAATTTAAAGAAGTAAAAAGACTTGATCATAAATGTTTCATCATTCAGTAAACATATTTAAAAATCCTTTTCAGGATGCTAGTTTGAAACATAAACGATTTTTTTTTCATCAAGGTGTTGCATATCAGACTTCATTCACTATAAAATGTAAGAGACAACATCCCAGGTGATAACTTCTTCAGCATTTTTAACACAGGAATCGATTCAGATAGTTTTCATTTTTCATTTTTGTTCATTTTTTACTTTTAGTTTTCGCGCTAAGAGTAGAAACAAATCAGAAAAAAAAAGTTTGCTGGAAAGCCAAGTTAAAAGCAGTGAAGATATAATCAAACACAGCTGACCTTTTTGAACAAGAGAGGAAAAGTGCTGTGACTTTTGAATTCTTAAAAAAAAAAGATTCAGTCATCCACTCTGGATGCTCAAGCTAGGAGGTCAGGCCTTTTTGAGCAGCAATGACACAAAAGCCTTTTGCAAAAAGACAGCCACAGAAAACGATATGACAACTGCTAGGGTGTGCTGAATCTTCCCACATTCCTAGTGAGACAGATGGTGTTACATGGGACACAGGGAGGTTTGTTCAAACAGCAGCAACCTTCAAAGATCAAGCAGAGCCCAGCCCGCCGAGCGCCATTGAGGGACCAGCGCTCATATGTTGCTGAGTTGCATAAACAAACAGCAACAGCTGCTTTGTCTCCCCCCACAGCCCTCAGAGGACTACTATAAACTTTAGTTGTGCCACTGTTAATATGATACAATCATTTTAATTTACTAATTGTAAATGCCATGAGCAAATGAGGGGACTTTTCAACACCAAAGCTACCATTCATAATGCGCCAACACAATCACACTTCTGCATATGAAATTTAAGACAGTTATGATAGATAAATATCTAGGCAGTTTTTTCCTTAACACTTTTGTGAAATTAAGCAAAGGAAAAATATGTGTTACGTAAGTGTAAATATGCAAACATTTTTCCATATTTGAAATTTGAAAAGCAGTTCATGGAACAAACTATATCAGATGCAGTTAGGATGATTTATATCTCCTGTCCGCTTAAATGGTAAAGTTCCAAATTGAAGGATGATCGGCTTTACTTGGTGTCTGTTTCCCTAAACAACTTTCCTCCTTGTAAAAGATGAAGCCAAAAAAATAAAACTAAATATAAAAATTTTTTTTTGTATACATCAAGGTAAGAAAAACTATTAATGTGGCATAAAGACCTATACAATGTGACTTCATCTATGCCAATCCATCTATTTGGACTTAAGACACGCCATTTCCATTTCCACTCCAACACTTCATACACTCAATTTGCAGATATAATTCTCTTAGGATGCCAGAAATAGCAATTTTGCTAAAACATTTAAAGAGCATTGTAAAGCAGTTCCATTGAATCACTTCATGAATTTAAGGAAGCTGTAGTTACCTGTTCAAGCTATAGGGTTGTCTTTTTCTTTAAAGAGGCCAAGGAAAAAATGAACCAAATGAGTCAGAGCAATCTTAACATCCTATTGTGTATACACATGCACACATACTTGTGTATATACATACATATATATATACATACATAGTATGGATATGTACATATATGTATCTATGTATATCTAGGAAGAATCATTTTTATTTACTTCCGCTATGCTAGGTGTATGCATAGTTTAATCATATATAGGTACATTTTTTATTTTCCTCAAAACACTCAATTAGATTTTATAAATTACCAGGAACATGCAAGAATACCCTACCTGACTGAAGATGTTATGTGGCAAATGAAAGAAACATATTCATCTTTTACTATGACTTAGGAATCCCATATGCAAAAATTGCAAAGTAAAAGTAGGTGAAAAATGGAATTAAAATTGCTGAGATGTTTAATAATGTATAATTAAAATGCTACAGTTCATTCACTTTTTGAGGAACATAAAAATGAACTAAAGTCAAGTTAAAGTGCAAATAAAATTTCTAAATTGGAAATTAACACACTCATTCGATCGTGAACATAGGACTATTAAATCATATTAGAAGAGACCATCAAAAAATCATTTAGACCTCAATTAAAGCTATTACCATTAAAAGATCTGCATCTTCAAAATGCCATGAAAAATTAATAATGATTGCCAATCAAAGCAATATCGTTTCTCTAAGGGGTTATTATAGAAAGAAATCACTTAAAACCAACCCCCCACCTGATCTGTCCCCGGCTTGTGCGTCACCATATGCCGCTCGAGCTGGGTGCGGTAGGCAAACGTGTAGCTACAAAGAGGGCAAGAAAAGTTCTCCTCGTTCTTCTCATGGCGGTACTTGATGTGCTCCTTCAGTGATGTCAAGCGCTTGTAGCCTCGGTCGCAGTAGGGGCAGGTCAGCAGTTGGGCAAAAGCATCTGGAGTTCCAGGTGGTAGGTCTGTAGCCGAGAGACAGGAGAGAGAGAAGCAGGCCAAAAGGTCAGTAAATCAATGGCAGCTAATGGGCTTATTGCCCGGGATGGTATGACAGGAATCACTGCAATCTGCTCCACCAGAGTACCATCATTTCAGACTGGCCTCAGTACACACCAGTCCCTCACACACCCAGGACAAACTTGTCTGAATCATTTCATACTGTGCTAGAAAATTAATTAATGACTTGAGCTTGGGGAGGGTGGGGAGAGATGTAAATAGCTGAAAAATGAAGAAATTTTCTTGAGGTGACTAGCAATTTGTATTTAATCTTTAGTCACGTAAAATTATGGCTGTGACTGCATGAGGGACCTTTGCAATTGCTTGACAAAAGTGTTAGGGTGATGCAGGCCAGTACTTCTAAATTTCTTCTTCAGAAGTAAAAACCCCTCAAAAAGATAAGGATATTCTTGTAGATTTCTCTCTTAGAAATAAGCTTTGATTGTTCTTGTTCTTCAGTGGATGTACAGAATGACAGAAATTTGCTGACAAAAAAAATCACAATACACTAAAATTACAGTTCCAATCTTTGCTCATGAAATTCCAGGCTTCTGCAGCTGTTCTTCAAATTTTAAGGTAAACAACCAGGCATGTAGTGCATTTGTAATTGCAACAGCTGCAAGGGGTCAATATAGTGGCTAAAAATGAATTACAGTCTCACCATTTTCTTCTTGCCCATTGGCCTCTGGAGTGCCAAGGCGAGACAGTTCCTCAGGGGCTTCTGGGTAAATAATGGCTGTGTCACTGCGCTGTAGGTACTCCGCGATGCTTACTGCATGGCCATCCCCTTCATCCAGTTTCCTTTTGGCAAAATATTCCTCAAAGTCGGATGTGCAATTTGCATTCTTAACTGAAATCATAAAAGAAAAGAAATGGTTTTTCACTGCTTTCTCCAGAGACTCTGAGCCAGTTTATGCCACTGTTTTCAAGAAATGCTGATTCACAATGGAACTACAAATATATGGTTTATTTGCAAGAAGTGAACCAGATGACCAATTATTGATTGAACACTGCTCTGTTCTGGGCCACATTATGCACTAGATACAAAAACTAAATGGTATTTTTCTTTAAAATAAATGATGACATTGTCTTTATTTCTTCCTGGAAAATTCATCTCTGGGTAATTTACAAAGGGAAAATACATTATTTCAAAAATGTTACTCAGTAAAATTTTACAAATAGAACCACATGTTTCCAGATCTTGACTGCTAGAAAATACAAGCCCAAAGCTACTTTTACAGTTTGCTATAAGTTTTCTTTCTTTTTAAAAAAAAAGGTATATCTAATTTTTTATTGCCACCAAACATAACATGTTCCCTAACCACAAAGACATCCTGTTTCTAAAAATATGCTTTTATTCCTCCTGTCCTCTGAATATCACATACAGGAATGACTGCAAAGACCAAGATGTAGAGAGATAGGAATGTGCTTTTAAAAAATGCATGACTGTTGACAAATTATAGGAAAGAGCATTCATGGTCCTTGAAAGTTATACTTGTTAATTTCCAATATTTTAACACTGCCTAAAATTATATAAGGCTAAGCATATTGTTTGTAGAAAGGGAATAAATTAGCAGAAAAAGCAAGCAGAATTGAAGTGTGATTTCCCAATGATGGGGACTTCCAAATGTGTGCCTTTCCATCTAAATAAATGGAAGTTATAAACAGTTTTAGTGACTTGTCTCAAGATTTTATATATTTAAAATTTCTAAACATGTTTTTGAAATAAACTGTGACTCTAATGAACAAAATGAATTGTTTGTGGGAGGGAGGGAGGGGGAGACAGAGAGAGAGAGAAAGAGAGAGAGAGAGAGAGAGAGAGAGAGAGAGAGAGAGAGAGAGAGAGAGAATTAATGCTATTTTTAGCTAGTTCACTTTTAGTGAATGAATGAATGAATGAATGAATAAATTTTCAAAATGTCTCAAAAGTGTTAGCACCCTGATCCATGCCTCTCTCCTTCATCTCCTCTGAGCTTCTTTACCATAGAAATAAAATATATACGGAAAAAAAGGAATCTGCTTGACTTTCTAAATGAGGATTTTGTGTAGGGCAAGGTGATTATATTTTGTTTTCATCATCAAGAAATAATGAGATTATCTATGAGAATGTTTTAAAGTGAAATCTTTAAATGTGACCTGCAACAATGGACAAGTTCATGGTCTAAAATAAAAAGAAAACAGACAAATTGCGATTTAGAATTGCACCTTGTTGAATGTTGAACTGAAGGTATTGGCAACCTTTAATACTGCTAACATCAAAATTTTTTCTCAGTCTTGCAAGTTTTATGGGAAGCTAACCAAATCTGTGCATTAACAGAAAGGTCAACACTATTCAAATGCCTATTTTCCTCAAGGGTGGAGTCATATGCAGTGATGGAGTCAGCTTTTTAAGGTTGTCTTGGAACTTTGTTCCAAACCTATTTTTAAAAACAATAATTTAGTATAAAAAAGTGAACAATGAGGGTTTGTCACCCCGATGGCATACTCATGATACTGTGGACACTTTCTCAAGGGTATAAATTGATGGTGATTTTGATGATGCCACTTAACTTGCATCACAGTAACTGGGGCCTGAAGAAACTTAACCTTCACAAAACAGATCATCAAAATGACTATAATGGTGAGGGTTATTATCATCCTTGGTGGCTTGGGTGGCATCTACACTAACCATCCTACTTTTATCCTGATATTCTAGTAACCATTTGAATTATTTGGCCACAGCTGCATTGTACAGCCTGATTTTTTATTTGCATATGAATGTCTCCATTGAAAAAATGGAATCAAATGCAAATAGATGTTTCAATTGTATTTATATTTATATCCTTTTGGCTTGTGTGGCCAGCAAAAATGTTAGCTGTTTCTGGATAGGCATAGCTCTTATCCAGTTTTCATCTAGCACTATAACCAGTTGATTTGAGAGGCAAATTATTTATGAGGTGACATTAGGTTATTTCTGGTAGACTTCTGGATAAGATGTTAAGGAGAAGACTTTCTGAACATTCCCTATAGCTGTCAAATGGTTTTGCAAAGAAAAGGGTGCTTCATCTGTAACCCACATCCAATCAGTGAACAAGTAGGTATTGTGGCCCTATCTCATGTGCCAATTATTGTGCTAGACTCTGTGAAAGAAGTGTAATAGCTTGTATAAGACATCTCTTCCAATGAAGAGCTTAAAGCCTAGGTGGAAGGGAGAGCTGAACTACCATTCATGAAACCATCAAACACCAGTTATGTAGGGAACTACTTGTGATTGATTATAACTTAAGAAAAAAAAAACAAAACAGAGAAGTGAAAAGTCAGTGTAGGTAGAAGCCAACAAGGAAGGTCACATGGAAGAAGTAGAACTGAATGTTTCTGATTTTAGTGTTTTAAGTGCTAGGACTTGGTTTCATGTGGGATAATTGAAGCAATGGAAAGATGACCCATTATGTTTGGATCATCTAAGGGGAGTTGAGTTGAGCTTTACATGGCTCAGAGGGTCAGAAATGTGGTGCTGAAAGGTCATTAAGTCCAACCTCCTCATTTCATAGATGAAGAAACTGAAGTCCAAAACAGTTGTGACTTGCCCAAGGTTGGAGTAGTAAGTATCCAAGCCAGAATTCAAAACTAGGTTTCCTGACTCCAAATTCAAAATTCTTTCCATTGTAGTACACAACTTCTATGCATGAGAATTTAATTTACTACATTGCTGGAGGGGAATATTAATAAGAATAATAACAATAATGACAGCTGACATTATGTAGTGCTTTACAGCTGTTCAACTCATTAAGTAGTAGTAGCACCCTTATTTTATAGATGAGGAAACAAGTTCAGAAAGGTAAAATAATTTATTCAAGGTCATATAGTTAGCAAGTGGTCATAGTAGTCTTTGAATCTAGGCCTTTTGTTGACAAATTTAGTGTTTTTTCAACTACACCATGTGTCTCTGTGAGAAATCTCTCAGAAAGGTAAACTATTTTCTGAATGCCCCTTCATTGGGGCCTTGGTATGATTGGTCAGGAAGTAGGAGTCATGTCAATCACAAAACTTGTTGGGAAGGATAAGGTTCTTCAATCCTACTTGTAAGCATTTATTTTATGTTTATAGATGGGCCAGAACACAGGAACTCAACCAAATATTAACTTTTCTATAATTGTATTCTCTACAATCAGCACATGGATAGGGTAGAAATTCACTGGAGAATTTAAGAATGAACCAGTATATTATGGAAGCATAGAAACAACATTATTTTAAATTTTTATTTAATCTCTTCTCATAGCTGTATGCAAGAATTGCCATGATACACTGAAACTGTATTTATGATTAAACAATCCCGGTGATTTCTCCTAACTTCCCTTGAAGGTTTTACATTTGGCCCTAAAAATTTGCCCTAAAAAACCAAATCTTTCTCAAGTTCAAGTAAAATTGTGCCACTCTAAAAAGCCTGACATTAAAAGTATTCTTATCTCCATGTGTACTTGACCATACTTAGGTGTAACTCTACTCCAGAGTATACTACAAGTCTAGGTAGAGAAACCTCAATTTCTTTCTAAATTTATTGTTCATTCATGCTGATTTTGCTAGTTAGCATCAGCTATAACAATACAAATGGGTCTTTGTGCCCATATATATGGAATGCGTTCTTATATTGCAAATGAGCTTTAATCAGTACTGAAAGATAATACCAAAGAACCTAATCATTATTCTTTCTTTTTCTGTGTCCTTATTCTCTCTTTTTTCCTTTCCCCTATAGAGCAGGATTGGGTTTTGGGGGCAGGGTATGATAACTGACTTCAGATATGTAGAGAGCTTCTATGTAGAAAAGAAATTATATTTGTTCTGCTTAGCCCTAGAATTCAGAACTAGGTGAAATGGTAAAAAGTTACAAAGAGGAAAATTTAATATCAATCTCAGGAAAAAAAAAATTCAACTCAGAAATTTGAGCTATACCAAAGGGGAATGGATTGCCTTTAAGTATTCAAATGAAACCTGGCTCACTATTTATTTGTTGGGTATGTTGGAGAGGAGTTCTTTTTCAGATTGGGATGACGCTCATGATGGCCCTTAGAAATCCTGTCCAACTCTAAGACTCTGTGATACTTTAACTCTCATCTCATTTTTTTTTCTGTTTGCTTTTCCCATTTTTCTATCTTTAGTAGGCATGTATATACCTCTATACCCCTAAAAGAAACTAAGGAATATACTACTACTTTTGGTTTGTTCATTTTAATTCTTAAACAAACAATAAAGCATAAATTTTATGAACATAATATATGTTTATAAAAAGGATGAATAATTCTAGTAAAGAGATTTTGGAGGGTAAAGGCAACTGAAACAGGAAGATGAAAAGGTATGTTGAGCAAATGGTTTTTTGCCACTATTTTGGGAATAGCTTGTGGTGATACAAAATGCTAATACCTATATCTATCCATCTATCCGTCCATCCATACATCTATCTATCTATCTACTTTTTTTTGGTGGGGGGTAAGGTAATTAGGGTTAAGTGACTTGCCCAGGGTGACACAGATAGGAAGTGTCAAGTGTCTGAGGCTGGATTTGAACTGAGACCTTCTGACTCCAGGGACAGTGCTCTACCCTCTGCACCACCTAGCTGCCCCTATCTATCTATCTACTGACACCCCCCTTTCTCTCTTTCTCTAGCTATCCATCTAAATATACTATCTGGGTCACAATTTTCCTCATACATGTGCTGATTTATAAGTTGACTGTTTTAGTCATCAACTTTAGATCAGATTTTTTTCCCTCTCTTCCTTCTGTCCTTCCTTTCTTACTCCTTCACTCCCTCTCTTCCTTTCCTACTTCTTTCCTTCCTTCCTTTCTTCATGTTAAACCTGAGATATCATAGTAATTGAGAAATTAAAACAAATTTCTCCTCTCTTTTCTTTGAATATGCTGCTGTGTAAATACTTTGTACCTAGTAGGCATTGCATGTATTCTTGTTGACTCAAACAATGAATCTATCTAATTAACATTATTTTTTCATTTTTTAAAAAGAAATGTTTACTTACCAAAATGCAAGGTGAGTAGCATATAGAAGTGCCAAGTTATATTTTAAATCTAGTCACTGAGTTGTTTATTTTTCATATCTCAAATGCACACATTCAGCATTTTATTGAAACATAGAAGTGCTTTTGAGACTTTGAGAACTCATTTAAAATGAATTAATTATCTAAACAGAACCTAGCCTATGGTCTTTAACTTAAGCCACACACTGGGTACCAGATATGTGGAGGATGATAAGAGTGGGGGAAGATAAGAAAGAGAAAAGGTTCTTTAGATTCACTTCTCTAATGGTATTAAAAGACTTCATTACATAGTTATATGGCAAAGAGCAAAATTACCAGTGTGGTATAATGTCATGGATGTAGTCATATAACCAAGGAAGGAGGCAGTCTGTCCAAAAGCAACAGGAAATGTTTCCTTTCTCTTCTTGGGACTGAGTGGAGTGTCCTGACAGAGCTCCCCACCCCTGCTCTGACATGGCTTTCCCCTGTGTTCACATGCCAATGGGAGTACCCTTTAAATAAGAACTTCAGGAAAGAGAGTTCAAGAATGAGTTGGGGGATGGGAATTTGGTACAGTTTCCTGGTGTTTCAGAATATAATTGGCATTTCAAGGTACTACTCACAGGGCCCAAGTGCTGTTTTTAAAGTTAGATGTTATCTTCCAGGTTCATGATTTTCAGTTTTTAAGGACTAAATCTTGGATTATCTGACTGTTATGCAAATGTATAATTTCCATGAGCCCTGCCACCCCAATTGCTATGTTAGACTTTTCCAAACAGGATTAAAGGTTGACCATGTGTTTAAGTCCTAAATTAAGTGTTTCGCTACAAGTACTGGGACTTAAATATTCCTGAAAGTCTCTCAGCACAAAGAAGAGATAATTTTATAATTATTTTTTCAGAAAGGGTGTTTATGAGGTAGGGATTTATCCACCAAATTTTGTTCATTTTGATTTGAATGCTATAGATAAACCACAAATATTGATGATTTATGAGCTCAATAATGTCCTTTACCTGCTCAGTAGCAAACTTCAGCAGCATGGTATAGTGGGAAAATCCTTGGACTGGTTTGTGTTGCTTCTGTTCCTGACTCTTCTACAAACTAGACTTCTGACCTTGAACAAGTTACTTCTCTTGTCAAGATCTTAATGTCATATATCTCTAGAGTCCTTCCTAAGTCTAAATTTTATAATTTCAAAGGATAAATTTCCAAATAAGTCTGTCAGGTCCAGAGACTTTCACGGATTGATTTTCAGTTAAAAATTCAAAGCAACAATTCTAATAGGGAAATATGCATTAAGGAAAATAATTTTGGACTTGTCTTAAAACCACACACAACAGAAGGAGACATTCAAGAAGCTTAGGAGACCAGTTACTTTTTGTGGAACTCCTACTGTGAGGTAGAGATAGCTGCTCCTAATCGCAAACAAAGCTAATAAAACCACAACCTTCATTAGCCAGGAAGTGACAGGCCCTCCTTGGCGCACACTGATTACAGCCTGAAAACGACTGTTCTTCTAACCTGCCAAGTTTTACTTCTGTTTTTCTCCTCCCTAGAACACATCTTTTTCTTAAATTTTTAAAGCAGCTTACTCATCAAATAATGTATATATATATATATATATATATAAATATATATTTTAAAATTGTTATGTGTATGTCATATTTTATTGATGACTTTTCCCCCTACCTCTTTCTTCTTACCAACTCTCCACCCCCCTACAATCCCAACAACATTAAAAAGGTGATAGTATATAAAAGATGAAAATGACATGCTGGCTTGATTAATTATCTAACTCCTGTTTTGTTAAGTATTTTAGTCTTATTAGAATTATCTTACACATTGATGCAGTACAACAAAACAATAAACTATCCCCTGAGTTGATGTATAAAAATAACATATGAAAGTTTTTAACTTGTAATGTTCCTATTGTTTATATTAGAATTAATTTTAATTTTTTAAAAGTTGACCTTGCTTAAGTGTAATAAAAAAGAGCAAGTTATTAAATCAAAAGCTTAATAAAGGTGTAAAAAATATTTCCCTACCTTAAAAATATTTTTTTTTCTTTATGGTTGAAGACTGAATGCACTTATTTACTTTTGATTATATATAAATAATGCTTTTTTAATCTGTCCTTGCTGTCTCTAAAAATATCAAATGACCAGAGCTGATTTATCATTCCTCTCCTTTTCTTTCCAAATACAAATCAGAAATATGCTGAGATAGTTGTCAGACCCAGAGAAGAGCTAATTCTCTATAAAGGGTAGGTCTTTCCTCAGGATTAAATAATTCTAATTTACTATTTAAAGACTTTGAATATTCATTTAAATATTGAGTTTGTTTTGGTCTAGGTCTGTGTTTTCCATCATTGTGGGAACCTCCTGATGTGGAAATTCTCTTTTCCAATGTAGACTCAAAACGTTTCTCTAACTTAGAAGCTTTAGAGAGTTAAATGGGGGAATGCACTGAGAGGTTAAGTGACTTTCCCTGATCACATAGCTAGTGTATCATGGGTACAACTTGAACCCACATTTTCCTGACTTAGAGATTAAATCTCTATCTACTATGACATGCCGTCTACATTTAAGGACTAGCTTTTCTAATTTTCCATCAAATTTTAACTCCATTTGTTAACACATCATAAAGTATCCTAATGAGTGATTAAAAACTGGTGATGATGATGGTGATCTTAGGTAAAGGGAGTAGAAAGCTCGATCTATTATTGCTCAGGAGATTTAGAACCAAAAGAAGTCTTAGAAATCATGATCTCTTCATCTGAGAGTTGAGGAAATGGAGGTTGAGAAGGTTTAAGATCAAGGTCATGCAGCTAGTTAAAAGCACAAACCGAATTCAGACCCAAATGCTCTTTTCACTCCACCATAGTAGTTTAATCTTCTCAAATCACCATTTACTTGGCACTTGTTTGTAGCCCTGAAGTTGGCTGTAAATATGATCATTTATTTTTGACACTTTTCTTTCTGTGGGTACATTTCTGCTTCCCTTAGTTGTCTCATCAGATTGTTAATTTCCTCAGGACAAGGAATTTATCTTTTACTTCTGTTTTGTCTCTTCCCCAAAACCCAGTTCAGTGTAGTGTAGATATTCAGTAAAATGCTGCTTACTGGGAGTCTGAATGCAAGCTCCTAATTGGCTGTCCACAGTTTCATATCTGAAAAAAACGAATTTCCCTTTCATGTAGAGGCAGAAAAACATGACCCAGGATGATATTCTCAGCAATCAAGTGCTGTGAAAAATCTTTGCCAATTCCTATGGGACACATACACACATGTATATATAACATGTGTTATATATGTGTAATACATACACATTCATCATGTGTGTATTACACTACACACATTACTACATCTGACACATTTGGAAGACTACAGACAGAAGAGATGGAACTGAAGCCTAAATTACTCTGAGCCTTGGTCTTTGATTTTCAAGTTCATTAATAGAGTAACATGAAGAACTTTGTTCTACTTCTTGATTTATTTTGTGTTCTAGAATGTCAAGGCAGAGAATTTCTAAGAACCTATGTGAAAATTTACCAGTTACTTTTAATTTGATGGGTCTGATAATCTCAGGACCCTTGATTTTCAGTAGGAGAAATTAATTTGGGCACAGAGAGATGAAAATAAGTACTTCATTAATAATGCATTTTATTTTACAATTAATAAAATGTACTTAAAGATGATTGTAGTATATCTAATAAATATATCTAATTACATTTTCTGGCACTAAGATGGTCATATTCCTATCTGTATATAAAGTAATAACTGTTCCCTAAACTGACCTTGCCCAGTCTCCAGATTCAGGGGTACTTTTTTTCCTAAGGAAGAGATGCGGGTGCCTGTGGTTATTTATAGATTCTGTAACAAGAGTAGTAGATTGTCTGAGGAAAACATCACTTCCACACATTCAAGAGGAAAATACAAGAGACCTATACTGATTGCTATATAGAAATACTAAGTATATTGTGCCTCATGTTTAGGCAAACTAACTTTATAATGTAGAGTTTTTCTTTCACTTTGTTCTTCTTTAGAAAGTCATGTTTCTTATAATCTCTAAGAAAACCCTGCACAATTCCTCACAATGAAGTTGAATCATTTTAATATGCCATATTCCTTGTAAAAACCCATTTCCCTATAATGTACAGCAATACAATAATCTCATTATGTAGACATTAAAACCCAGAAAAGTTTGTTACATAGAAAGTTTGTAATAGAACTTAGCATTCTGAATATTTCCATTTGCAGTAAATCCCCCTATGCTATACTCCTGATCTGAGTTGGCCATTTTAAATTTTACTGTCACTTTTGGCTTCAACTAGTTATTTTCTTCTATAAAGTCCCATTTCATTGAACCTAATTGCTACCTTCCAGGAGACTAGATGGCTAGACTTCCCTAAGGTTCTTTCTGTGGCAGTTTCTTTACTCACTATTCATTTCTTCATTCAACCAATCTTGCAGGCCTACTAAGTGCTTGGTACTGTGTAAATTACTATGAGGCAACAAAAGAAGTCATGGACAGTTATTGGCCTTTAAAAGACAAGATTGAAACGCATGAAATATTAACATAAATATAAGGAAGTGAATGACTACTGTCCAGGTAAGTGGTACTGGTAAATAGATGGCATAGGAGTTCCCAAAAAGGAAGAAATAATTGTCATCTAGAGCTATCGGGGAGAAACTTCACAGAGGAAGGAGGACTCGAATTGATCTCCCCCCCTGAACCTCCTACTATGGTGTCCATTCTGTTTGACTTCTCTATAACTTTTCATATTGTCAACCATACCTTCTTCCTAGATACTTTTTCCTCCCTTGGCCTCTATGACACTCTTGGTTCTCCTGTTACCTGTCTTCTAAATCTTCTTTGTAGGTTCATCATCAGCAAAGTATGGCAGTCTTGCAATGTTCTGTACTGGGCTCTCTTTTCTTTACTCTCTACACACTCACCTGGTGAGCTAATAATTTCTCAAGGATTTAATTGTCATCTCTGTTTAGATGACTCTCAGTTCTATATATCTCTTCCTAATCTCCCTTCTGAATTCCAGTCTTGCTCCACTTGAATGATCCACAAGAATCTCAGACTCAATATGTCCAAAACAGAATCCTTTATTTTTTCTTTACCTTACCCTTCCTTCCAAATCATCCCCCTTTTTGGCTATTGAAGGCTGTCTTTTCAGTTGGTTCAGGTTCATATTATTAGTCAACCTCGACTTGT
This sequence comes from Dromiciops gliroides, assembly GCF_019393635.1. Taxonomy (NCBI): domain Eukaryota; kingdom Metazoa; phylum Chordata; class Mammalia; order Microbiotheria; family Microbiotheriidae; genus Dromiciops; species Dromiciops gliroides. The sequence goes on along the minus strand of NC_057863.1, from coordinate 366,271,917 downwards.
CCTTCACCCCTATACCCCACCCCCTTCCATATCCCAGCAATTACCATGTCTTGATTGTGCTTCCACATCTCTCACATCTGTTATAATAGCCTCCTAATTGGTCTTCCTTCTCAATCACATCCTATTACAACTGCAAAATTAATATTCCTAAGACACAGGTATAACCATGTCACTTTCCTGCTAAAATAGCACCAGTGATTCCCTATTACATCTAATTTAGAATATAAACTCTTCAGCCAAACATCTAAAGCCCTCTATAAGCCTTTCCCATTTACCTTTCTAGATAGTCCATACTGTTCCCTTCCACACGCTCTATATTTCCAGCTGAACAGTTCTACAAACTGAACTCTGCCCTCACTCTCTCATTCCCTACATCTGTCTTTGAATAGAGCAGCACCCTGCTTGAAGGGCACTCCTTCTTGGCCTCTACCTCTTAGAATCCCTAGGTTTATTCAAGCCCCAATGTAGATCTTATTGTTTATTAGCACCTGTCCTACTTTCTTCTCAAATGATCTTATATTGACCCATACATGTGCATGGCTGGAATATCCTAGGAGAATACAAGCTCCTTGAAGGCAGGAACTGTTTTATTTGTGTCTTTGTGTACTCAGTACCATAGTGTCTTGAAATTTGAGTTGAATTGGAGTGGCTATGAAGGAAGGAAAGGGAAATTAGGCTAAATAACATGAAAAAAAAAGTCCAGAAAGAGTGTTATCTGTGGGAAATAATGAGGTGACTGGTCTGGCAGGAAAGAAAAGTTCTTAGTAATATCTAGTCAGGGGTAACTAAATTGAAGATGACTTTAAGTTCCAGGTTGGGGAGTTTGTATGTTTTTTTTTTCCCTTTTAGGCAGTGGGTATTCAAAGAGTTTTGTGAGAAATATTATAATGATATAAGTAATGTTTTAGGAGGATGTGATGATTGCCTAGAAGGAGGAGATGACAGAAAGAGAAGTCAAATATTAGTAGCATTAAAGGCAAATATGACTGAGTTGTAGCCTTGTTGGCTGTTTCCAACCAAGCATGCATGTGAATAGAAATAGTACTGAAATATGTCTGATGTGAAAATTGTGAAAAAAAAGTTTTTCCTTGAAATCATGTGTTAATTATTGCTAACTAGTGTCAGGTTGCCCTAATTGCAGTTTCAAGTCTTTGCGTGGTAAGCACCCTTTGAAAGCTTAATGTGTAAGTATAAGCAGGGCATCTAGTGTGGTATGATGGAAAGAACACTGGACTAGATATCAGGTGACAGGAACTCTAGTTCAGGCTCTTCTGTTCATTATCTGACCTTGGACAAGCTGGTAAATATCTGGGACTCAGTTTCCTTGTCTGTAGGTAGAATGGGGGCAGGAATTGGATTTGACCTCTAATGTTCTTTGGAGCTTTGACATTCTATGATTTTATTTAGTCTAAATCTTTCTATTGTTTATTTTTCCCATGCACCTTAGAAGATATAAGTGAGTTCAAAGCCACTAGTAAAGAGATTTAGGTTTACTATAAAACCTAAAATATTTTTGGGGGGTGAGGCAATTGGGGTTAAGTGACTTGCCCAGGGTCACACAGCTAGTAAGTGTTAAGTGTCTGAGGCCAGATTTGAACTCAGGGCCTTCTGAATCCAGGGCCGGTACTCTATCCACTGTGTCACCTAGCTGCCCCTAAAATCTAAAATCTTAAGAGATTCCTGTCCCGTTGTTGGGAAGCTAAGTTGTTTTCCTGTAAGTGAAGAGTTGTCTCTCTGACACTTGAATCCGTGTGTGTGTGTGTGTGTGTGTGTGTGTACATATATATGAATCCACACATGTATGCATACATGTATATATTGTTGTATGTATTGTGTACATATGCATACACATGGATTCAGGAGAATCTAAACCATCCTTTTCACATGCTAGGGCAAAGGAAAGAGTTCTAGAATTTTAAAAGTGAAAGATAATTCCAGAGGCCAGTCTATATACTACTTTAAAGTTTACATATATATGCCACCCCGACTCTGGTTAGTATTTTACTTAAATTTTTTTATTATTATTTTTGATTAATCCTGTGATTTCATTGATATAGGGAATTACCATTGAGGAAATATCTTCTGCCAGTGCCTGTCAGCATCTACTCCGCAATGTATAGTCTTAGCTATTTGCCTGGAGCACTAAGAGGTTATATGACTTATCCAGAATCACACAGCCAATAGTTGTTAGAAGCAGGACTTGAACCCAAGTCTTCCTGACTCCAAGGCCAGCTCTCTATCCATGATGCCACACTATCTCTCCCCAATGAAATTGTGGGATGGTAGGAAGAATAAGGATTAGCAAACTGATTTCTATTTCTGGCTCGACCACTACGTTTCTGTGTGACCTTGGACAAGTCACCTAACATCTGGACTTTGATTTAAGTATAAAATGAGGATATTTGACTAGATAAGGTCACTTCTAACTCCTAGAGTCCATTGGTATTCAAACTATTCACAAGAATGTTTAGGAAAAAAGTTTTTACAGCCTCGCTTAATAACTTCTTACAATGTATAACAACTCTTATTATTAGAAAGTTACCTAATTCAAGAAATTTTACTCCTCCCATTTTCTCTTATTCTATTTTCAGTGGAAATAAAATGGAGTTGGTTGCCAATCAATAAACAGATATTTATCAAGTACCTTTTATGTACAAATCAGTGTTCTTGGTACTGGGGGGTATATAGAATCATAATACTAAGAAATTTACAACCCAAGTAGGAAAATAAAACATCAAAAATAATAAAAACAGAGTATGATAAGTGCTAAATGATCAGTACAGACAATATGCAATATAGGATTCCAGAAGAGGGATAGATCATCATCATCTAGTATCAGAGCTCAACCCACAATAAGCACCTGAATTCTTTTCATTTAGTTATTCCTTCATTAGGTAAGATGGGCAGATCCTTAAGGTGCAAGATATGGAGGAAAATAGAACAAGGAATGCTTGAAAATTCTAATCTCCATAGCATGTCATAAAATCATAGATTTGTAGCTGGAAAGGACCTCATAGATAATTTAGTCTGATCCATTTATTGTAGAGAAGGAAGAAAGTGGGAGTCATACAAGTAGCAAGTGGCAGAGCCCAGATGCAAACCTGGATCATCTTACCATGAATCTAGCCTTCTTTTCATTGCATCACTGTAGGCATTTTGTGCTAAATCAAGTCCTAAGTGTTTTAGTGAAGGCTCAAAGCTTCCAGTGGACTTGAACATACAAGATGTATAACTTTCAAATGCAAGGCAGAGTTATAAATTATAAACCCTCTCCAAGGTTACCAGTGACTTCCTCGTTGCAAAAACCAGTGACTTGAATTCAATTCTCATTTCTCTTTGACCTTTCTGCAGCATCTGTGTTAGCAATTCCCCAAGTCAAAATTCTTCACTCTATTGTTTTCCATGGCCCGATGTTATCTAAGTCTCTTCCAACCTTCTTTATCTTTTTGGTTGCTATTGGATCTTTTTTCCTCCTTTCTCTAACTTCAGGTATTCTCTAAGGTTCTATCTTCAGTCTTCTGTTCTTCCCTCTCTACCTTCTTTGTCTCAGAGATCTTATCTTTTCTCATTGTTCAGAATATCACTTTTATGCAAATGGCTTTCAAACTTATATTTCTAGCCTCAACTGCTTCTTATCTCCAGTTCCACATTTCAAACTGTCTGATGGAAATTTACATGTATATGCCCTCCTGTTACTTCAATATGGAATATGAGTTGTTATGACAATGGTGGATCCTAAGATTTTGATGAACTTTAGCTAGATATTCAGACTAGATTCTTTGAAGGCAGTATCACACAGTAGATATAGAGCAAGCCTTGGAATCAGACTGACCTGGATTAATATTCAACTTTTAAAACATACTGGTGTGGGGCAGCTAGGTGGCGAAGTAGATAAAGCACCGGCCCTGGATTCAGGAGTACCTGAGTTCAAATCTGGCCTCAGACACTTAACACTTACTAGCTGTATGACCCTGGGCAAGTCACTTAACCCCCATTGCCTCACTAAACAAAACAAAACAAAACAAAAAAACATACTGGTTGTGATTCTGGGAAAGTAACTTACACTCTCAGTAATCTAGGTCTTTAAACCTGGTGATGGTCTGCATTTGTAGAGGGAGTCTCTTCACCAGAAGTTCCCTGAAATGACAGGTCGGATCCAAAACCAACCAAACAACAGACTGGATTCTGGAGTCTTCTAAAAACCAACCATCTTTATAAACAAAGTGTATCTTTATTGACATTCCTTTTAATGAAGTCATTGTAGAGTGTTTGTCACATAGTGACATTTATTATACTTTACATGGAGTGATTATATTGGCTGTTTATTCATTATTCTAATTAAGGGAAAATTAATTCCATAGTTTAATTTTTCATTTTTTCCTCTACTTCAATAAGGAAACTAGTAAATTGATTTCTCATATTATTCATAAAATTATTATAAATAGAGTAAAGGTTAAATTTTATGTGTATCATCATAAGGGAAGTTTAGATGGAATCTTGATTGTATTTATAATTTTCTAAAAACTAACTGCAAAGTAAACTTTATCAATTCTATAGTAATACAAGTATACTTTGGTAAGCCTTGTTCAGAAAGATATTTGATGATGGTCAGTAAAATCTAATTTAGAATAGTATGTAATATTGTTTGAAACACATAGGGGCTAATATAGTAGAATGCAGATAAATGTCCTGAGTCACAAACTCATCTTGGGGATATTATATCCTATGCTTGTTAGCTCTTTGGAAAGAATATGAAATTTGCACAATTTTCCCAAGTCTCCATTTTAGAGTTGTAAAACAAAACAAAAAGCTAACCTTTTACTACAATTCCTCATTTCATCAGATGAAAAATAGTGAAGAGATGGCAACTTTCAATTCTTTGCCCATCAAAACCCATAAAATTTTAGAAGAAAAAAATTATGGAAAATAGCATATAATGATGAAATTAAAAGAAAATACAAATGAGATGTTGTTTTATGGTAATTTTTTCCGGGAAGACAACTTCAGGATACTTTATACAACAAATATCCATTTTCTCTCTATTTTAGGTGAATTGAAGTGGGTTGATGAGTTAGATACTGTTCAAATTTTTGAAGTCTTTATGAAGTCTTTTGATGAATGACAAGCAAAAGTTGACTAAATTTATTCTGTAATACTCTTCTTTTACAAAATATAAACTTCAATCTAATATGTAAAGTCTTATACAACCATTTTCCACCCTATCTTTCTAGGCCTATTTCACAGTAAACCTCATCATATATTTTTTGTTTCAGGCAAATTAACCTACCAGTCCTGACTCTGCTACTAACACTTTTGGCCAAATGACAATATCTCTGGGCCTTCATTTTTTCTCAGCTTTAAAATGGTGCAATTTGGTCTAGTTGATTTCAAATGTCTATGATTTAACCCTACACTCCATCCTCAAATTACCTTCTATTTATCTGTGTGAATATTTTATCTACTGTCTATATCCCCTCCCAAGTAGAATATAGCTTCTTGAGACCAGGGATAGTTTATTTTTGTTTTATGTATCCTCAACCCCTAGTAGAGAGCCTTGAACATTTAGGTGTTTCATCCATGTTTGTTGAGCTGAATCAAATTGAATTCTTGCTTTAGGGAGGTAAAAAAGGGACTTATTACTGGAGATATCCATTGCATGACGTACCAAAATATAGTGTTTACATTTTTAAGTAAATATTCAGAAATAGGAGAGTTGCAATTGATTCAACCATAAAGCTATGTTAATAAAAAGGAAGAGAAATATTCCCTTTTCTTCGTGCATTACTAATCTCACATGGCAGGAGACAAAGGTGATGTTTCAGTGGTAGACTCATGGCTTACCTGTACCATTATTAACAGTGGTCTGGATTGCGGCTTCTGGCCCCATAGTGTCATATTCTTCCTTCATTTCTTCTGTGAAAAGAAAAGAAATTCCTCTTTAGCAGTTGTACAATATAGAAGGACTTATAACACCAAGCATGCCAACTGCCAGAACAAGGAAGATTCTTTTAAAGGAAACAGAAAAAAGGCTTATTGTAGACCACTAAACAATAGCTTTGTTAGGGCAATTGAATGAATCCAATTGCACTAGCTGGACAAGAACTTATTTACTTTAAACATTACTGCAAGCTTTGAGGAACAGTAGTACTTATTTGGGGGGAAATGAAAGGATTTTTTTTTTCTGATAGAAGTTCCAGTTGACAAACAGGAGAAAAGATACCACAGTTTTTTTTTTTCAATAAGCAGGCAGTTAAAACTAATTTATTTGTACTTGTGAGAAAAGGAGGCAGGCAATCTAAAATAGTGATAAGTATGGATACCTGGTACCACATCAGTATTTCTCCTTTTATTTTTTTTTAAAAGAGGAGGCCAGTTTATCAGAGGGGATGACAGTAATCAGATATATCTTTGGTTTAAGGATTTTCTTTTAAACATCATCTGTGGAGCCAGTTTGTAGGATGACCACTCTAGAGGTACATGGCATGAGCTATTTTCTTATTTTCCTCTAAAATTCCAAAAACTTGTTTCCCTCATTCCCTTGCACACTAACCTCTTAAATGTAGCATTTCTATATTCTCAAATGTTCACCAACAGGCAATCAATAGCATTTCATTTTCTGATCAAAGAAACCTTTGAAGTTCCCAAATCATAGAACTTGGTGTTTTGATGAAGAATATGATATGTAATATTTTAAGGGAGGGGATTGAATGTTAAATATTAATTATTACCAAAAAGCAGTTTTTACAAAATTAAAGAAACCTGAAATGAAGGGGAGTTTGGAAAACAGAGTAAATTTAGATTAGTCCAATTTTTCTAATGTTAGACTATATAAGGACTCAAAGAAGTACAGCTAACTTAAATTCTTCCAAGTATATTGAACATTAAAATTAAACTACATTTTTGCAATAAAAATTTCGATGAGAACAGAAAATGCTCTGGTACCAATCTATCTCCATGACAATGATTTTATTGAAAACAAAAATCATATAAACAGGACCCATTCTTTGTGAATTCCTAGATTTGTAATCTCATAGAATTCCTTGGCTGACATATTCTAGTAGTAATTAGTTGGTAGAATAACAGGTTCTAATTGTATCATTCTAACCAACACTAAAGCACAAAATGACTTAATTCAGAGCTTTATAAGCAGTACACAATACTGCAGCATAAATATACATGTTGATGCATTTGGAGCTTAAAAACTAATGAATGCTCTTAAGTTAAAATACACAGGTATAAACAGATGCTAACTCCATTACCAATACACATACTATTCATGTCATTTGAAAAATATTTGTTTAAGCTATACAACAGCCTTGATTTAATTCCCAGACCTACCCTTATGCCTTGTCTGAGGAATATTTTTCCCAGAGACATTTTTCATATAAATATTTAGAAGTTCAGTCCTAAGTAATAAAGTATCACCAATTACAATAATTGATCAGGAAAACAATTCCCTCATCTGATATTTTTATCAGTCTCTACAAGAAATTAAATTAAGGTATTTCTGAGAAGTTCAGCACTAGATATAAATAAAGCTATTGTGTCCTTCCTTGCTCATCTCATGTGATTTCTGGTAGCAAAGAGTCACAAGAATCATAAGTTTTCCATCTGAGAGCATGTCAAGTCACTGAGGGAAAAACAGTTAACAGTGGGGTTTTTTTCTTGTTTTTTTTTTTTTTGCATAATACTGGTAATACTAAAGATTTCTGCTGTACTTCCTCATTGTTATTTTCTTATGAAAAAGTAAAGTGAAGTTATAGCAGGTGATTGCTTCTCAACTTAATAAATACTCCTATACAAATATCCAACATTTTGCTTTGTATGGGTTGCAAAATTAGATTCTGCAGCATTTATTTTGCTACTGTCTTCGTATTTCAAAGATTGCACAACTAAGTTCTTTCAGGGAAGTCAGTTGAGATGGCACCAACTTTTACCTAGAATTTACCTTATTTCCAACAGTGTATGTCTGACCTAATAGCTTTGTAATATTGAGTTCCGTTTATCAGAAAGGAATGCCGTGCTCTTCAGCACTCTAAACATGATGTATATGCATGTATATTTAAATCACAAGTGAGGCTATATTAGAAAGACATTAAAAAACCTCTATGTTAGAGTTTTCTCCATCTGAATTGATAAGCTTGGCTTTCCTTCTGCCTGGCACCTAACCTTTAAAACACTATTCAAAACACTCCTGACTCAGCGTAGTATGTCTAAAACCACAGAGTATATTTATTTTGAAAACACTTGTAAAAGTTTGCATTTTCCAGCCACCCTTGGGATAAAGGTTTGTAAAAATAAAGAGCACTTTCTCCCTTAAGATGAAGAATCCTTGAATAAGCAGAAAGAGGCCAAGACACAGGTGATTTATTTAAGTCTGTGTCAATGATCATGATGTCATGGTTTCCAGCACACTGTGTCCACCCCATTGTGGGACGAAAGAATGTCAAGGACAATTCCAAACACAAAACTTTGATTGTGCTGAAACCGGAAAAGCACAGTAAGAACTCCACTGCGCTCTTCAGTTCAAAACCTGCATCCTGCAGACAAACTACAGAACGCATGGGAGAAAGAGCAAAGGAGAGAGGGCTTATCTCAGAATAAAGCTATGTGCTGAGGTATGATGGTAGACAGCCAGGCACCAGGGGTAAAACACTACTAAATAAAACAGCACCAGAATTAGAATTATTGTCTATATTGTGTGTTTTTGAACAATAAATAAGAAAAATATTTTATCAGAAGGAAAAATGTGTTATCTGAGAGTCAGGATAAACAATGAGTAGCTTTTTAAGACCAATTTCTTTTCATTAGACATCAAGGCACCACATCAGAGCACTTTTAGAACAATAAAAAAAACACAACAATAAATCATTACCAATCATTAGAACTAGACAGGTAATAGCAGGGTAACTTTCTTGGACCCAATAGCCAAATAGGATTAGGGATTTACATTTTATTTAATTATTGTAAGACCAGAATGCTAGTTTATTTACCATAAAGGTAAGGGCAAAGAACATTGCTTGTTCATTTGTACTGAAGGCATCATTAACTACAGGTGATCAACAGGGTCTGTAATGCATTCATATGGATTATTGTATATGAAAACATTTAGAATTATGATCCATGACCAACAGAGAAAGCTGCCAGGATATGAGAATATTCCAGCCCAACATCAGTGTTTTGATTGTATTTTTTTTTCAACTGTGGACCCTAATTTTTAACAAACTTTTTTTTTAGAAGTTTGGACCTGTACATTTGTCATATCATTATTAATTATTCCTTTAATGGTGGAAATTCTAGTAATTGGTCCTTACCTTGATTTCTAGATATTAAAATTTAAAGCATCAGAACATTCATTCTTATAGCCCTGCATATCTAGTTCATTAACAAATATGAATAGCTAACACCAGCTCATTTAAATAGTATGTCTTACATGAGTTCTCGCCACACTCTGTTTCTGTCACACTGCTCCCAAGAATCATTGGCTCTTATTATACATGTAAATGGCTATCATAAAAATAAAAATTTCATTTAAGATTGTTAATGACTTCTGCAGCAGTCAGACTTCCTTTAATGATCATCCTCTGCCCTAATTAAACGTATTTATCTTTCAAGCATCTTTGGCTGAGTTCTCCCTCATAGTTGAATATCTAAAACCTTAAGTCTTAATGGATATAACGATAAATGTTTATGTGTGGGATTGCTAAGATTCTAGAAACCTTCACCAAAAGCAAAATTCAAAGCTGCAAGAGTAAAAAACTTGGCACATTGGCTCAGGAAAACTAAAAACAAACGCATTCTACTCGAACCACCATCAGTCTTTTTACATTTAATTTTCTTTACTAGTGGTAGTGCTTTTATTACCCTTTTTCCAGTGTACAAAACAATTACTCTGACTTCATACAGTGTTTTAGAGTCTGAAATACCACAAAAGGATAAACGTAGATGATTTTGTTCTCTTATTTCCTATTTTTTCCCCAGTCACATTTAAAAAATGCCACTGTTATTTACTTTGTAAGAGAAATAACAAGGTAGAGTCAAAATGATGATAGTTCTCATCTGGTCCTCAGGGTAAAGAAGGGAAGACACAACTAGAGAAGACTTTTGGAAAATATATTATTTTAATAGGACACTTTACTATAGACAGAAAAAAGAAGAGGAAATAAGACTAATTCTCCCCCTCCCCCCTTTTTAAACCTTTATTATAACCAGATTTAGATCTTCGTTTCCATTTCTACAGTGATGCACATGAAGTTTCACTTCTAACATAATTTGTCTTGCTTTTATTATAGTTGGCCTATACCCATTCTAACTTCCCCTGGAGACTCCCACCAAACAGCAGGAATCATTATCAAGTACTTAACTGTTAACATAATAAGAAAGCTACCTGACCAGGTAGAAGTGTGAAATCACATTCACACTTAACAAAAGGAATGATTAGATAGTTGAATTACAATAGGAGGTGTCAGACAGACACTGAACTACATTAAACTGATAAATAGTTATTCAGTTTGAAATGCCATGGCATTTCAATGACAAACCTTAAATTTCTGTAGGTCAGTATATTCTTTATAAACATATTATATATATATATTTCAGCATATATAATAAAATATTTAATATATATACATAATATAACATATGCAGTCATATATATGGAGTTTTACCCAAATTGAGTGGTATAGAAGTACAGATTTTGATCATTGTATACAATCTGCACCTTTTAAATTATGGTATCAATGTTTCAATGTTTTGTGTTAATTCATCTTAGTTCAACTTCTTTCAAAACAGAAATGGAAACCCTGCTTAAGATGTAAGTGCTGTAATGTGATAATGCTACTATCACTTCATGATCTGTCATCAGTCAGGGTATCTCTATTCTTCAATGGCTAGAGAAGATAATATGTTAATTAGATGCTTGCAGATGCCACTACTGGGAAGTTAAATGAGCTAAAGAAGTCCCCAGGAACCAGGTTAGCCCTGGATAGACTCACCTGGACCATCTACAGAGGCTTGAAGAATCTCATTGTTGTGCCAGGTGTGTTCTACTCACCTTCTCTTATGTCATCTTCCTCGTCCTCTCTTGGCAAACAGTGCTTGGCTCACATGTGGGGAGATTCATGGTTGGGTACCACGCTAGCTGGGCTTGTTCCTGATCCCAGCGTGTTAGCAATACCTTCATCTTCAGCAATATGGAGCTTGTCTTCCTCATCTGTTTCAGAACCCGTGTCCACTACATTGTCATAATTCCCATACTGTGGAGAAAACACAGAATACACTTTGTAAGCACCCCTGGATATGTCACACACTACTCGTTGTTTAGTTAAAATAGAAAATAATTAATCTTTTCATCATTAATTACTTAAACCATGTCAGAAAATATATTAATAACTTTAATGTTTTTAGCCTTTTTATACTTATTCAATTATATATCAACACTTTTCAAGATTTTTTTCATTGTTTTTAAGAAGGCCTGAAGTTTTCTTTGTTGTTTTGTTGGTTTTGTTTTTGTTTTTTACAACAACAGAGACAAATGTTTGAATGTCTATCTAAATATCATGATTTTACACATCTGGACATTGCATACTTTCAATCCATGTTGAAAGTTTATACTTATGAGCAGTTCACAATTTCATTAGCTCATTGAACCTGGAGCGCTTGTTATACAATGGGATAACCTATCAGTTAGCTTTTTACATTTGCTGTTGCTTTAGTCTTCTTGTAGATGTTTAGTCACACACATCTGTATGGACAATCCGTATATACAAATATATGAGACCATACCCAAACCTGTCTGACCTGCAACATTCACCAAGACTTATTTGTCATGTGCCAAGCCCATTATATCCCATGCTTCTAAGCAGAAAATGAGGAAAAGCCATATCTTCTGGGTCATTAATACTACTATTGAGATGTCTTCATAGTGCCCATAATTACAGAAGATTCAAAGTGACACAGGCAAGACCAACACAAATGTTAAAATAACTCACAAGAACCAGAGAGCTGCTTTTGCAGCCCTCGGTCCCAGAAATGCTCAGTAGCTTTTCTAAATAGGACAGCTGTAATAATGGTCTGTGAACTCAATTGAAGGTGGCTGTTTCTGAATTAGTCAGCCCTCACAAGGCTCTCGGCCTACATGCTAGTACATAAATTGTCCACTTTACCACCAGACAAGAAAGATTAGAGTAATAAACACGGGGGCATTAGCTCAGCTAGAGAAACACACCAGCCGTTACGCACACACAGGATTGCCAAGAACTGTTAACCCCAACTCTCCAGAAACACACACACAAAACAATTTAGAACCATGACATCATGGGATCGAGAGAGAGAGAGAGAGAGAGAGAGAGAGAGAGAGAGAGAGAGAGAGAGAGAGAGAGAGAGAGGGAGAGGGAGAGGGAGAGGGAGAGAGGGAGAGAGAGAGAGGGAGAGAGAGAGAGGGAGAGAAGAGAGAGAGGGAGAGAGCGCAAAGCTTGTGGGAAAAAAAGCGCAAACAATTCTCAGGTTCATTTTGATTTCTCTCTGCCTAATAAAGCAATCCTCTGCTAAGTTATCAACTGAGCCATCTCAGTGGCTCTTGCCAACTATCGGATTATACAAAAGTGACAGAAAAGGAGGAAAAAAATCGAAATGGATTGTATAGCAGATTCATAATGCTTTCGGAGAATTCTGGAAAACACGTCTAGTTACAAATTTTAGTCAGTCATATCTGTTTGCTTTGACAGGTTCCCAGGGAGTAAAAAAGGAACAAAAAGAGAGAGATTTTTTTTTTTTTGTCATGTGAGGCTGGGGACAAAAAGATTACACCGTGCATATCTGCTCATATATGATCTTTGTATAATCCGCGGGTCTGCCTTGCCTTCCGAACAACTGCACAACAGGTGCAAATTAAATGAAAAACGGCAGCCAGAGCCAGGCAAAACAGAATCTGCTGACCTGGTTTGAATACCAATTGACGGGGGAAACAAAACCTTTTTCAGAGGTGTGACCACAAGGGCTTAGGCAGTTCAGGCTGGGTAATGCCCTCAGAACTACAAAAGAGAGATATTCTAACATCTCTGCTCTAGCTGTGTGGTCCAGATATACCTTAGTACAATCAATAATGTGCTTCCCTTTTTTCCTAGTGACTGAGATTTAACCATTTCTTAGCAACAAGCAGAAGATTCTTTACAAATTTTCTGAACGCTGAGTCAGGGGGGCTACAACAAAAGCTCTAAGGCCTGGGAACTTTCAACCCACCTCCTAAAAAGTGATCTCTGGGCACAGGAGGAATAAAGAAAGGTTCAGGGAGGAGTGAATAAAATTATCTAAGGCTGGACAGGCATTAAAAGGCCTTTATCCTGGAAAAAAAAAAACCCATGCCTTTTAAGGTCTCTTTCTGCATGGACCACAGTAACCCATGTGACATGAGAGTGTTCCTGCAGCAATACAATTGAAATATTTTCTTGAGGAAAAAAAAAGAGATAAATGATTTATGAACAGCCCTTGAGGAGTCCCAAATATCAGAACAATCTAAACAAGCAATGAAGTCATGTCTCACTATATAGGGTCAGCAGTAGAGCATCCATCACCTTCATAGGCCAACAATACTTCACAACCTTTAGGGTTCTCTCTCACAAATAGTAGTAAATACTTTTAAACTAAATAAATAACTGCTGTCAAGTTCACTTACAGAAGCAGTATGCCATCTTTTCCAGGCCTGTGTTAACTACAAATGCCCTGTCCTATAAGCCATCAGGATGATATGATTTTCTTTTGAATTCCAGGTAAGACAATTCATGAAAAAAATATATTTTAAGAAATATATGTTCATTCCATTCTACTTTTTCTGGTTGACCTTTTGACAATTAAATATAAAATCCACTATGATCTGGTTGTATTTCTGTTTTTGCCACCCCTCCACCCCCACCTTGAACTTTTCCTTACTGATGCTTGTGTGAAGTCTAACTAATAGATGTGTCCATTATAAGCACGGGAGAATTTTTCACAACAAAATACTCTTCATGCACATAACAAATAAGTGACATTAAGAGGATGGATTTTAAACCTCATTTCACATTTTGGAATCAAAATAAGCTAATTTTTTTTTACCTTTGTTTACTTTGTGATCAGTTTGCCCATCATCATCACCACTGGCCCCTTCTTACCTCAGCTATGTAGCTTTGTCTCCACAGAGAGATCTTTATTTTTCCCAGTAACCACAAATACGCACTTCAAATACGGGTCATTGGACAGAATATGTTAAGCATCTTTTAGACCAATTACTATTTTTGAACTTATGATGCATAATTTTTACTTCTCCTCCTACACAAGGCAACTTAGCTTCATGCATTGGTTCTTAGGTCAAATAAGCAGACTCATTGCACGAGTCTCAGCAAAATTTTACACATGCATTGGAGCTACATGGCTGGCACAAAAACAGACTGTTACTTCAAAACCACAAAGAAGTGGGAGCCCAAAGAATTCACTCTCTGCAATTCAATAAACAAGAGGAAAGATGTACTGTTTGCTGCTCAAAATAGACACTAATTTTACATCTGTCTCTGAGGCACAGCAAAAAGCCAACTAAAGAGCAGTAATAAATGTCCAAAAACAGCATCAGTATCCAAAACTTCTCACAGTAATCTTCAGAGGAATTAATTACAATTCTGAGTAAACAGTTGCATTGGCAAAATGCACCCATAATTATATACAGGTACAGTACTGTATTGCAGGGAAATTTGCCATGTGATACCATGTTTACACAATAATTGATGGATAAGATAAAACTATTTGCATATGAAGGTGCATATAAATTATTGGCATTGCACACAATTTTATGTAGAATCATATTAAAGTTTTCATTTTCTCAAAAACTGTATGTGTAATATGGGGTTACTAAAGGGTATAAAGCTGATACTTAAATTTGCTTTATAGCAAGTGGGATTAGAAAGACATAACTGAATATGAATTCCCTAAAAAAACCCCTATATTTAAAAGGCCTCATAGTTTATCTATAATAAGCATTATTTTCACTTCACCAGATTGCATTATATTAAATCGACCCTATTTTTTCCTTTCAAGGTAATGATACTCCAAATTGCATCACTGTATCAATTAATTTTACAGTCAGAAGCTAAACAAATAATGGTTCCTCTATTGCCTATTGAAATAACTTTATTTTCCTATTTTTGTACTTCAATGACAAAAGTAATATAACAGCAGTCAAACGTGAACATTTTGTAATGTCCATACCTGCTGAAAAATTTCACCATTTATAAAAATGGCCTATGATAGCATTTAAATGTTGCTGATAATTAGCTTGGCATTTTGAAGTAGCAGCAATGTTGTCTTGAGGAAGACCTACACATGTTACCTAACTAACCCCTTTTCATACTTATGTGCTTTCTCTCCATTATTCTGTCAGTTACAATACAAATAAGACATCAATGGCTAATGTGTTACATGCAAAAGAAACTAGTCTTAAAGGGTTATCTGCTGTCTCTTCATCACAAGCAAAATTCTCAATATCAATGGGATTATAGAGACAAATATCAGATAATGGGATAATCCTTTAAGTTAGCTAGTCAGTAAGCATTTATTAAACACTTACTATGTGCCAGGCACTGTGCTAAGCATGGAGAATACAAAGAAAAGCAAAAGATAGCCTCTCGGGGTAGCTAGGTGGCACAGTGGATAACACACTGGCCCTGGATTCAGGAGGACCTGAGTTCAAATCTGGCCTCAGACACTTGACACTTACTAGCTGTGTGACCCGGGCAAGTCACTCAATCCACATTGCCCTGCCCCCAAAATCCAAAAAACAAACAAACAAAAAAGACTGTCCTGTTCTCAAGGAGCTCATAGTCAAATGGGGAAGATAACATGCAAACGACTATGTACAAACAAAGAGAAAATAAATTAGAGATAAGGCTTCTCAGAGAAGTTGGAATGCTAACAAGAAAGCAGGAAACGATGAAGAGAAAGAATATTTTGGGAATACGGAATAACCATTGAAAATATTTGTAATCAGGAGATGGAGTATCTTGCTAAGGAACAGCTAAGAGGACATTGCACTGAATTACAGATTTAGGGATGGGGTAGTGTGTGTGTGTGTGTGTGTGTGTGTGTGTGAAGTATAAGAAAGATGACTGGGAAAGGTTTGGGGTAGGAAAAGGTTATGAAGGGCTTTGAATGTCAGGGGAAGTTTTAATATTTGATCCTGGACCATAGTTTATTGAGTTGGGGAGGTGGGGTGGTGTTGACAAAGTGAGGCCAGCAAGACTTTGACATACCTCAATTTATTAGTTGCTACAGTTCTTCTACAACTCACATTTCTTTTCTTCTTTATTGTAATCATCATCATCATCATCATCTCTTTGATTCTTACTATGTGCTAAGCACTGAGGTTACAAAGTTGCATGCCCTGCCTTCAATGAGCATACAATTTAACTGAAGAGATAGAACTATTAAGAGAGAGATTATAGTTTCTTTTTTAAAGAAACTGAAATTTCCTTGGTAAGGAAGCTTCAAGTGTGGAAATCCTTCTACCAATGCAGTTCTCTGCAATTTATAGTCTTTCTTAGAGAGTTCCTGGGGTTATTAAGAAGTTAAATGATTTTTTCACAGGTATACAACAATATGTGTCAGTAATTGTGGCTTTAAACCCAGATTCTTGAATCCGATTTCTCTATTTTGTCAAATCACCTCTCAAATAATAACAAAGATTTCAAATAACTTTTGTAATCTGTGCTTACAGACTCTACAAAATAAGAAACTCACTTCTCAGTTTCAAATAAAAGGGCAGGATATTTTCCCCTAATCTTCTTGAGAGTTGATGGTAGTTTCTTCCATGTAAATGAGAGACCACTGCCAGGGCAGTTGTTAACAGAATATAAGAACATTCCAAATAAGATATAACCAAACCTTTTGAAGCTATTTGGGAACAATGGAAAGAGTTAAAGATGTTAATGGAAATGGAGAATTGAAGTTTCTTCAGATTATCAGCCATTGAAACAGACATACTTAACTTTTTTCCCTAATGTTTTTTGCTTTGTTATTATCATAGACAGAAAATTTTTTTAATATGTTCTAATCATAAGATGACACAAAGAATCACTCTTGAAGAATTTGGTGTTCAAATCCTGACTCTGACACTTATGTGTAACTCTGCCTAAGTCACTTAAACTTAAAATTGTTTCACTTTTCTCATCTGTAAAAAATCGTTCTTTTTATACTTATAAGGTTGTGTGAGGAAAGCAATTTGTAAATCTTAATGTACCACATAAATGAACTATTATTTTCTTTAATAGTTACAAAGGAGGTTACCAAAGGAGCTAACTCTTGTTATAAAACTTGTTATTAGGTTCAACAATTTATTTTATATATATATGAACTTTGACGTGTATCATCCATAGTAGTTAAGTCCTAAAGAATTTAAGAGAGTATTTACATTTCCTTAAAGCTAATATGCTTTGTGATAATTGATGTTTGAATCAATGAATCAAAGGGTTCCTTGCACTCAGTTTTTTAGAATGCTATTTATGTCCCTCGGCTTTGGGGAAGAGGTTATTGGGAGTTTCTGGTGTAGTTGTCACCTGAACTATGACCTTTTATTACTTTCATTTTTTTTCAAAGATTCACTTCCCAGGTATTGGTACTAAAGAGGGCAGGATGTGACTGTTTTTCAAGAATTCGACAGAACTGTTCTTGTTTTCTAAGAGAGATATATCACAGACTTTACTTCTTTATGATGGTGACTCTCTTATCTTTGTACATTGATGGTGTCAAGATTCACAAGACCAAGGTCAAGGTCAAATTTTTCATGTAACATTGGAGGTCTGGTGGTTCACCAGGATATAGAAAAATTCAAACATTAAGGTTTCCGCCTCTCCCCCTTAAATCTGCCACCTGTTTTTATACTCTGTCTCTATGGGAATGAGTTCCATGGACATTGACTTCTCTTAATAATGGGAATAATCAGTACCTCATGCAAACCACAATTAATGTACATTTAGAAGAAAAGTTCTTTTCAAATACAAAATATTGAGAGTGAAGATACTAACAAGTACAAAATATTATTGCAAAACAGCTACGGTTAACATTCTGTAGTGAGTTCCTTTTAAACAAACTAGTTTGAGTCACTTCAATTTTTTATCTCTAGAGTATTCAAAATGCATTGATGTTCAACATTATATATTACTGAATTGGTAAACATCAGCCTGATATAAACAAGAGCAGTTTTGAATTAAGGGATAAAATGTTTCCCACTTCAAATTAGTTATGCAAAAGCATGTGCATATTGGATGAAATGTTGAGAAGAATTTTTCTACTGTCATGGTTTACATAGCTAGGAGCAACTGTGCTAGATCCCTGGAACCCCAGATTTCAGATCAGCAGGTATATTGGAGGACTTCTAATTGGGAGGCAGTATGACCCCAATTTCCTCTAGGACTGCTGACAGGCTAAATACCTGCTTCACAAGTATCAGTGTTTTCAATATGCTACTGAATAGAGATTGATATAAAACTGCACCACAACAAAAAAGGTAATAATTGTGTTAATTTATATCATTTTCCCAACCTTTGCCTTGTGAGAGAGAAGGAAATGGAGAGTGGCAAATAAGTGTAAGAACAAGACCAACCCCCAAGGCCTCATTACAATAGGGATTGGTCAAAGAATATACAACATTCAGGTCAGTTATCATTCAATAAGACACTGTATTCTTAGGTCACAATGTTTCCAAATTAACTTCATGCTCACCCTGAGACTGAGAATTTGTTTATTTTTATGAATGTAAACATATACACTTTTTTTTCCTGTATATATAAAGCTATAATAGTGTCCATTAACCTTACCTTCACTTGTACCAAAGGAAACAAGACTGTATTGATGTTGCAAGTGTTGGCATGCAGACACTGAGTGCATTCATTACCTCAGTCTTTAGATTTTTCAACTTGTACTTTCCATCCTTTAGGAAATTAGTCAGTTTCACTTGTAGTTCTACATCCATAATATTCTTTCCCTTCCAAGGAAATAATCTTTGACTAATTTGTAATTCAAAACCCAAGTCATAAGTGTGTCTTTGATGACCTAGGTGTGGGGGTGGGCGTGGACCTTCCTCAGCAAGGCTGCAGCAAAGGAATTCTGAAAAAAAGACACTTGACAATTGCTGACTTATATGTTTCTATGTACATGTACATCTATTTGCCAACAATTCTGTAATGATTTGTTAAATATGTCAAGTGAATATGTGTCTCTAAACAATATGCCACAGAAAAAGATTTTAAAGACCCTCTCTAATTATTAGGATGATAATTCAACAACTTTATTTTAAATCAACCAGCAGAAAGGAAGAATTGAGTCTATATAGAAAAATACACTTATTATCATGCTCTGAAGGATATTCAAGAGGAATGTGAAAATAACTGTAATTTATTTAGGACCTGGAAGTATGAAATATATAAGCTACTGAACCATCAAAATTGTTTTGGTGTTTTTTATCTGACATGAGGGCAGACCTTGTCTAAGCTTTAAGTTTTATAGTAATAAGACTTGGAAACAAAACCTTGAATAAACTGAATATAAAGAAAGGGGAAATGTGTCCTTGTGTAAATAGATATTGTGTCTATCACCTTCCTCTGAAAAGGTTACACAACTTTAAAAGCCCATAAAAGTGTAAAGTCAGTAACTGCCAGGGTATGTTGGAATGTTCTGGTAAAAAAATAAACATGAAATAGAAAAACTCTAACAATTCTTTCTGTTTTACAGTTGCTCCACCCCTACATCTCAACTGTAATTGTACAGTTTCTCTAAGATTTAGATACTAAGTAAAATATAGTTTTAGTTATTTTAATCTTTTGAAAGTTCCCCCCCTCCCACCAAAGAGACCTTAATATGAACCCCTACCTTCTTCTGAAGCAGTAACAGCTTGTCCCTTAAAGAAATATTTTCCTGCCAAAGACTTGTATGCTTCCATGAAAAAGAGGACGTAGTTCTAGCCTGTCCATAAAAATAATTGCTTTCAAATATCTGTCAGTCCAGCAGGCCTATTGGTGCTTCTTGGTTTCCAGTTTACTGTTGTCAACAGCAATTCTGGGGTCTAAGAAATGTTACATGTAGATACTGTACTGCTTCCTCACCCCATCAGCTGTAATAATGGAAAGATCAGCTCTGCTAGAGGATAACAATTCTCTTTGAGGCAGCCAGGGGTTGTGGATCACCTGAATAGCTAATGGTGAGGGTGTGTGTGTGTGTGTGTGTGTGTGTGTGTGTGTGTGTGTGTGTGAAACAGAGAAACCATTAAGGTGGAAATGAAGACTCAAAAAGAGGTGTTGCTCTCTATACAGCTATATAAGAAGATTTTGTTGTGACAGAAATCACATGAATATGCTTATTTTGATCATGAAGTCAACAAGTTTAAACTACTGGTCATTCTTCATTTCATCAAAGGCAAAAGAGAATTTCTTAAATTCATGGACTTCACATCCTTAGTCTAAGGATCTACCCTGAATAAAGATCATGCCATTGGACAAATGTACAAAATAATCTCTTAGTTATGATCTTTCTTAACTTTACATCTCTGTTTTCATGCTGTACCTGATATCTAAAGAAGATAGGCAAACCTTAAAAACTTTATTTCACTCTTCAAATGAGCCTTCTTAAGGATTGATATGGAATCACTATCTTCTTGGACTGATGGAGGTGTCTCGGATCTTTCAAAGTGCAGTCATTCCTGCTAACATATCCACAACCATAGTGGGCGCCGGTTTTCAAAATAACGGCCATTGCAACCTCACAATTGACAAAACCAGACAACGGTGAAAGGGACAGTGACATGGCAGACACAAAAGCTCAACACATTATGGCCACTCTAAACAGAGTACAAAAGCAGAGAGTCAAGTGATGTGTAAACCGAACACATGTGAGGGGAAAAAATATTGAATTAATTTCTGTCATGAGGCACTGACTAAAGCCAGGCTCTAATTGAATTACTAAACTCCATTTTATTTGCTCATGCCCAAACAACAGCTGGGAAAAACACACACACACACCACACACACACGACACACACACACAAAAACTTAAGGTTTGCTCAACTGTTCTGAGGTTACCACCTTTCCTCACCCTGTATAAATCCACCATCTGTGCTCACAGGCACACATGTTCCATGCTCTCAACCAATTGCACTGAGACCCTTACCAAGCACAGAAGCCAAGAAAGCACAAGGACACAAAAGCTCCCCAGGCTGCTCCCAGGTCTAAAGGAGCGAAAGGGGGAGAAAAGATTCTTTTGCTCATATGCCAGGTGAGATAGCCTGGTGCGTCCTCTCAGGCCTCGACACGCGTCAAGTAAAAGAAAGGTTAATAAATTAGAAAATTCAATTTATTTGATAATTTCCCAGAATAATTAGAGTTAATATGGTTAATTAATATGCAAATCTCTTCAGCAGATGTTCTGCAAGCAGGGCCTGTGTGAGAAAACAGCCTTTGCTTTCTCCTACGTGATTTTGGCTGTCAGTTATTGTGGGTATAATTACTGTAACTAACCATGAATACTACACAAAACCTTTGGAATATAAATTGTTACAGTTCTAGTTCTGCACAAGCTGCTACTTTTCTGCAATAAAAGCGAACAATTTCTTTCAGAAAATAGGAGCCTTTTTGTTCCTTTCTTGATTTAAAAAGAAAGAAATGAATCAAGTAAATGGCTTATCTTTTCTATGCATAATTAGGTCAGTATTATATGAACATTCCAATGAGCAGTGGTACAAACGTACATATAAAAATGATAGCTCAAACCACCTGCAAAATCACATAAAATTGTTTTATCAGAATCTTTTTCTCCCCACCCAGAACTTTGAAATGCTGAATGTCTTTCTTTCCAACATGCCAACATTTGTAAATTCAAACGGATCTACAACTTATTAATTTTTTTCTCAAAGATACAAAAGAATAAAGTGGAGTAAATGTTTTAAAGTACATAAAAGGATCAACTCTTTGGAAAGAACTTGCAAAGAGTTTTTAACTTTAAAAAAATACTTTCACTTTGAGTGAATGTATGTGTGTGTGTATTTGTTATTCATCTGCTATTAGGCCCAAAATGGCCCATACTAGAGTTCATGACATCGTCTTCTTATATATTCCAAAGTGATGAAAACTTTTGTATGTTATAACAATTTACTTAGGAAAGGTACGGAATTAATTTTTAATTTTGTTCATAAGCAATCCTTTCATTGTGGAGAGATTTTTCTCTTCATCTGAATGATATTAAAAGCAAATAAATTTGTTTGGTCATTTTTTTAGTCATGTCTGACTCTTAGTGATCCCATTTGGGTTTTCCCTGCCAAAAATACTAGAATGGTTTGCCATTTCCTTCTCCATCTCCTCTTAAAGGTGACAAAACTGAGGTAAACAGGGTTAAGTGACTCGCCCCAAGGTAACATAAGCTATAAGTGTCTGAGGCCGGAATTGAACTCAGTCTTCCTGACTCCAGACCCAGAACTCTATACACTGTGCCACCTAGCTATCAGCAAATAAATTACCCAAACAACTTTTTTTTTGTAAGGGAAAACATTAATTTGTAGATACAATTTAAAAATCCAGATTATTTTACAAGTATCGTCAAAGTTTACATGCAGATTACTGAATTATAATAATAACATACAGTCAGGATGACCCAAAGTACAGAGGGCCAGACTATACACACATATTAAATGTGTGATAATGGCAAGTTAATCAAATTCTCAATGTTCTAGGCAATGCTTTAAGGCTATAAGTCACAGAAACATAGCTGACCTACACTGATGAAAGAACTTCCATGAGATTGATTGAAATTACAGCTTCAGACCAAAGAAAGACTTTCACTACTACTATGATAGCCATAACTGCTATGAAGATCATAGTGGTGGTTGTGGTAGTGATAGTAATACTAATTAATAATAATCACTATAATGATGTTTTTATCAAATTACCAAAAATAAGTTATTTTATCCACCTATACAATAGTCTAGAATGACATTACAGTATGAAGAATAAATAACAGGAAATCAGCTGTCCAAAGATTGTTTTTATCTAAACCACATAAAAAAAGATGAGAACACGATGGTACATAATATTGAAAATAATCATAATTTGTATGGCACTTGAAGGTTTTCAAAGATATATAAATACACATGCACATATATCCTTAATCCATACAACAGTCTTGTGAGGTAGGTACCATCATTATTCCTATTTTTACAGATAAACAGGCTGGGGCAGAAAGAGGCCAAGTGTTTTGCCCAGTGACTCATGGCTAATAGGTTTTGAGTTTGGATTTGAACCTAAATCCATAAGTCTAGTGCTAGAAAGCAGACCATGGCAAAGAAACCTCCTTCAGTTCTACTTTTTTTTTTTTTTAAATAATTCTTTCTATTTAGGGGGCAGCTAGGTGGTTACAGTGGATAAAGCACTGGCCTTGATTCAGGAGCACCTGAGTTCAAATCCAGCCTCAGACACTTGATACTTAACTAGCTGTGTGACCATGGGCAAGTCACTTAACCCTCATTGCCCTGCCAAAAAACAAAACAAAATAATTCTTTCTATTTAAATATTTTGACACACTTAAAAAAAAATAAAATGATTGTTCCATTTTCAGATGGAAAAACTGAGGCATATGTAAATGATCTCTTATGCCCAAATTTAGCAAAATCAGTGGAGGAGCCTTTCAACTGTTAAAACTATTGCTGGTTTAAATAAATGCTTGCCTTACAAAGGGTCTTAGGCTTATTTTGATATTCTATGTCTAAATCAGAGCCAAGAGAAATGAACCAGATGGGACAGACTCATACATGATTAAAGTTGTGAAGTGAAAATGTTATAATCTCTCATATAATTTTTAGCATTTTTTTGCTAATAGATGGCTAATCAATTGAAATTATTCTGAAAGGCATTTGATAATACCTTCATGAAGCAACTCTTTCCCATAACTGTCCCTGATCCCCAAACCTTCCTCCCCCTACTCTTTTTCACTGAACAGCATGTAACTAAAACACTCCAGCTGCAAATTTACTCAAGCACAGTGATGTACATACTTGTAACAATCTAGCTGTCACGGATACAGCTCTGTTAGAACACCAAAACTCTTATCAGAAGGACTGCTAGAAAGCTGGTTGCTGAAGATACTTCTCTTTCCCTAATTCTGTTTTGCTGGCTTCAGTTTTATTAGAAGGACATCATGGCCTGGTGCCAGCACAGAATGGCTCAACTGCTTCTTGCCCTTGTCCCTTACCATCCCCCTCCTTACCCTCTCCATCATTTTCAGGTACTGGAATTTGCTGACACTGCCCGCTTGGCAGCTTGAATGCTGGGAGTGGCCAAAGTAAGTCTGATAGTCACAGTACATTGCTATGTCCATCTCACCCACAAAAAAAGAAAACAAATTATATTGGACATGAAATCCAGTTCAATGATTCCTACAGACTCCCTCCAGTACTGAAAACCAGAGCAAATATGTATACATATGAATATATACATAGATATAGACATATATGTTATTCCTTTTACTTAAGTAACATTTATATCAGTATTAATATGGTCAAAGATTAAACATAGATAGAAAATTAAGTATGATTTCACTGTTAGAAGAGATAAGGAATGTCCCTCAAACATAAAAAAGATGCCACTGATTTAAAGTAAACAAACTTTAAAACTCTCTTTAAAATGTTATTTACTGACCAAGTCCTCCCTAACGTTTCTTTTAAAAAAATGAGGCCACCTTTTTTCTTATGTTGGCCTTCATTTTATCCATCAAGATTATCTGCTTGCTGACAGCTGCATGATCTATGACCCCATACCCTAAAACAAAAAGCAATTTGGAAGCAACTATGAATTTTATCCATTCTCCTGGTCAAAGGGATCTTATGAAGTATTGATGACACATCTTACTGAGCAGAATAATACTGCACAAAATGATACTAAGATGTTTAAGACTTTTTTTTACTGAAAGTTATTATTCAGAAGTTTACATAGTCTGCAAACACTTATCAGGAGCCTGAGCAAAAAGTACAGAACCTACGTTTCAATTAAGATACAATGGAATGTTAGAGGTTTAGGACAGATAAAACTAGTTTTCAAAGTTCGAAATCATCCTTGATGATAAAAGAACTACACAAACGAAGATGGATGTCTTTTGTGGAGGTGGAGTCCTGAATATTTACATCTGGATGATAAAATGTTATCAGAAACTGGTTTCCTAATTTATTATGGTGACAAGTCATGCAATTATGTGTCTAGTAGCTTTGGTAAAAACCTTTAATAGGTCAGAATTTTGCTTAATCATATTTGCTTTATTGACTGAAAAATGGTGATGAAAACTTTGGGCCAATGCCACACTGAGATGGTTAAGGGCATCTCATTGTCAGTTTTCTCAGCACTGAGTTGCAGAAGTTTATAGAACCTACATAATGCGTAAGTCAACACACACTAACTGAGCCGAACACAGTATTCAACTGAGTCAAAAACAATCTAAAATGCATGATCTTCCTAGATTTTAAATAATAAACACATGTACTTCTAAGATTCAGAAGTAGAACCCTAAACCTCATTTACTTTACCAAATGTTTTTTGTTAAAGAAATGGCCAGCACACACCGGTTATACATATTACATAGTTAACAGTTGCCTTAAAGTAATTTTGAATTCTAGAAAAAAGGCAAAGTATGGATGTGTAGAATCATAGATTCAAATCATGTTGAAATTGTTCAGAAATTCAAATTTCCTGCCAGCGTTTTTCAAAGAGATACATTTTTAAAGTCCTGTAACTTTTCTCATTTCATAAAGATATTTTTGACAGTCTGCTAAAGAATGTTTCTTCCTTTCAAAGAGGTGTGCACTTTTGTAGAGAGAGACATTTACATGTTTTTAAATTTTATTTTCCTACCATATGACTGATGGAAAGTATCTCTTAAAACTATCTTTTTTTTTCAGAACTCTATTTAAAAAACCTCCTTTTGAGAATCCCCTCCCCCAAAAGTTTATGTGTGCTTTAAAAGAGCTGAAAACTTCAAGCCTGAACTTGCTATTTCTGTGACAATCAAGTTTTGTGCCTATAGGAAGAGAATAATTTAGCAAACAGATATGCTGGTAAAATCGTATACAACTTGTTCCCTTTAAAATACCCAGTTTTTTTAGTAGGACTATTGAAATAGTAAGTTTTCCTTGGACTCTGGTGATGATTCACTTGAATGCATATGCAACTCTTCTGAGATTAATGCAATGCTATCAATGTTGACATTTTCCAAGGCTTCCATTTTTGACTGAAACTTTAGATTTGTTCACAGGGAGAAAAAAAAACACACCCTAAAACATGCTAACAAAAACAGGGATACCAGCATTGTATCTTCAAAAGAAATTGATGTGAAAACTAAGAATGTTTTACTCAGAATGTAGTTTGAGAATAAATCATAAGACAAAGGGGTATTATCTTGACTGGCAGAAACCTGGTATTTCAAAATGTTTAGGAATTTTTAGCTAAAGAATCAGCAAAAGTTTTTGTAGCTGAAGGGCCATATGCCCATTTTAATAAAAGGAATCCATAAAAAATAAATTACTTTTCACTAAGTATATGCAAATTCCAATGTAAGCAATCAGTGCAAAATTAATTTTGCCAGAACTGATTAAAAGCATTAATAAATCTATATGCAGTATTGCTTCAATCTGATACTGTAAATTTATTATACTTCCTGTAAGATTAATTATAATGCTACAATAACATATTACAGTGCCAAAACATATTACTGTACATTCTGTTAATAACAGTTAAGCGCAACCTGAGTTGTAATTATGGACGGTAACAAAGTAATTTGATAGTGATTGTTTTCTTTAACTGTTAATGTTAGATGGGAAATAAAATGTGTATGTGCTTGTGTTCATTATATTTTTCTCTTTAATACAATACCTAATTAAAATCATGAAACCCCACTGCAATTGTTCTCACAGATTCCTTTCACTTTTCTGCTACCCACCAAAACTGTCAGGCTGCCTGAGATAAGAGAAGGTTAAAAACAACAGTTTAAGTTATTCAAGGTTGTTTGGCATTCTTGTCCTGAACTAAAGACATGCTTTCTTTAAAATGTATTTTTTAAATACAGTTTTGTACTGCACAGCACTCATCTCTTTGGATCTTCAGATGACACAGACAAGCTCTCCATTTTATTCCCACATCTCACAAAGAAATAATATAAAATCCTCCAGAGTTTTGTGGTGACAGTAGGCATCCCAGGTAACAAAACAAAGGAAGTGATCCTTCTTGAAGAAATGAAGCCACTTTCACACGGAAACACTTTGAGGGGTAATTTTATCCAATTAAGTGATGCTTTTCAACTCTAGAATTAAGCATATTTCACAATGATGCTGAATCCAGTTGATCAGAAGCATGGAGACGTCTATAACTTGTGCCCCTTCTATTTTGTTGTTCTTTTTTTGAAGCAGAATGAAACTGCGCATGCACATAAAACTTAAGGAACACTAAATCTCATCCCCTTTTTAGCATACCACACACAAACTTTGGAGAGGCAAACAGGTTCTGGAGAAATACCAAAAGAAATTATTCAAGTTAAGCTGTTTTTTGGATATATTACTTGATTAAGCCTGAACACAATGAAAAAAACAGTGTGAAGGCACAATTCTGAATGGCATCTGTGCTCAGAGCTTCAGAGGACTGCTTACTGTCATAAAACTCTATGTGTCACCAGCTGGGGGTCGAGGATTTAAAGATGTCAGGGGACCTGGTCTCTCAGATGGGATAAAGATCAGAAGGAAAGCTGTCCAGGTGATGCCCAAGCCCCTGAACAGGCCTATCTGCACTCTCATTCAAATGATAATGAGTGTGTAAATCACATCTGTTCCCCCTCTGTGCCTGTATCCTTGTCACCTGAATAGCATCCCCACCAGGTATCAAATGAGCTACAGGAAATAGGTTTCCTTTTATCCAACTTCACTCTGAATGAGAAAATGAGCACCCTGACAAGGAGGCCCACAAACCAACAGGGATTCAATCTTAGATTTCATCATATAAAGAATGTTTAATTGTTAGCTGAATGTTCAGCCAGTGAAGGGGAACGCCAAGGTTTTGATACAAAGATAGCTGTCTGGCTGTTCACTGTCCAATTTTTGAATAGCCTCAGAAAAGGAGACTGATAATTAATAGTCATTGACTTTTAATGATCTAATATTTAATACTAATGGGGCAACACCTACATACAACTCAAGATCAGCAGTTCTTACCTCTGTCTTCCCTTAAGTATCAAAACAATGCCAACTAGACAGTGCAACTCCTAGAAACATGAGAGTCTAATATTTTGCAATTAAAATATTTGTAAATGTTTAATTTTCTAAAGCAACAATTGCAAAACTGCAAAGACCCTTTATTTATACTTTCATATGTAAAGGAAATTCTGATCTAAGAATGTATTTCACCTCTGGGTTCATCATCCCTCCTCTTCTATCATTTCTTTCCTTTTTTTTTTTTTTTGATCAGAGGCATGAAAGAGTGAGTAAGTGTGAATGCTTAGGTACCTGGGGTATGGAAAGGTGGTAATTAGCACAGCAGGATAATTGATGTGTAGATTGCAGCATGAACAAATGCTTTGACTTGTTTGTTCTTCTCACTCTTCTACATTCATTCTCTCTTCTTCCCCCCCCCCATCTTTTTTTTTTTTTTACCCAGCCTAGCTAATGAACACCTTACCTGCTTAGTTAAGCTGATAAGGATATACATTAATCTAAAAGGAAGCTCCCTGTTCATGTAGATGACACTCAGATGGTACCTTTTGCTTTTGCTTGTTAAACATTCTCCTCTTCTTCCCCCAGAAAAAACAAAAACAAATGGAAAAAAAAACCCACGTTGATAAAGGTGAGGAAAGAAATCCCAGAAAATAGAATTTAAATAAACCAGGAAGGACTGGTTCTATTTAACTAAAGTTCTATACCTGGTTCACAATCTACTTTTATTTAAATCTGGGTTTTATGGGACTTCCTTACCACTTGGAGAGAATTTGATTACTATAATTAATTTGTCATTCCATTGGTTTCTCTCTCAGATGGTCACTTTTTTTTCATGGATTTAGAACTCATCCATAATTTTGCTTGGGGATTAAACTTGTCACATCAGGCTTCTGGGTGAAGCCATGATATTTTAAGCTTCCTAAATGGAAAGAAACTTTCCTTTTTTAAAAAAATAAAGCTTTCAACATTATATAGAGATTTGCATGTATCTACTGCTGAGATCCAGATCTTTAGTTTCAAATTCTTACAATGTGAGCACAATTTCCTTTATGAAAAAATTTTTTTGAGAATTATCTGGGAGTAAAGAAATGAAAAATCAGTTCACAGATCCAGTTTTCTCTCTGTAGACACTATTTCACCTGAGTGGTATTTATTGTTTTCAGAGACTTAGAAGTACATATTTGGGGATTACTCATTAATCCAGAGGGACACACCTAAACATTCTTGTACTGAGTAGGGAATATAGTATTAATTATAATATCAGGGGAGAAAAACCATCTATGCTTTTTACTTCTTTTTATCTCTGATTAGCTTCTATACAAGTTGACCTTGTACACCCGCCCTCCCCCCAGATATTCAATGATCATTAGTGATTTTTGCTTTTTTCTCAGATCATTCCCTCATGCATGGAATGGGATTCCTCTTCCACACCTGTGCCAAATTTCTCTCTTTTAATGACCATTTTTTCGTTTAAGGCTGAACTCAGATGTTACTTCCCCCCAGTGAGGTCTTAGAAAACATCCTCCTGTCCACTTCCCTGAAGTAAGTTTTTCTCAAATTTCTCATAGTACTTTGCCTGGATTTCTCCTTTGCACTTATCTCACTTTCCCTAGTAACTTAGTAATGACACACTTACCCTTGCCTCTATTAGATTATAACTCCTTGAGAGAAGTGACTATATGATATCTTTTTATTCTCAGCACCTAGAAGAATGTACTGCACATAGTAGGAGCTTGGTAAATATTTATTGATTTTTTTCTTTAAAAACTCTCCAATACAAGTTAATATGGTTGGTCATAAATCACCACACACACACACACACACACACACACACACACACACACACACACACACACATTGGGTTTACAGTTCTCACTTTAAAGTAATTGTAGCTCTGCCATATTCCCAAGAGAGTAAAGAACTGAAATGCTTGAGTGACTTTATAAGTTATTCTGTTATGCTAAAACTCATATTCCAGGTGCAGCAGAATGATAAGCCATAATGTGTTAGCCAAAGTTTTCTATGGTTGTCTATATAATATTGTCAGTGGATACTGGACTCTCAGTGAGAAATTTATGGCACTTAGGCATTTTCTTAATCAGTTGATTTGTTTGGTTTCTGAATGTAGTACAGTACTTAGCACAGTTACAGACATAAAGGTACTCACTAAATATTTTAAAATTTGATTTGAATTAAATTCATTGAAATGAAATGTGCACCGTGGTCTTCTTGAAAATAAAGTCTCCAGAAACTTTTCCTGGATTACCTGATTCTTGCTAGCCTTTCTATAGAATTTCAGTTAAAGCTAGGAGAACAGATCACTTGAACAAAGTGCTCTACTTCTAATGTGTATATGAACTGCTCTGAATTCTGGATTGTGTTTTTTAGACATAGTTGCTACTCTTAACTCCTGATTGCTATTTCTACTACTTTGCTCATAAACTGGCTGCCTAGGTTCATTTTTCTCCATAATCAAAAGACCTGCAGTTCCTTCAGTGGGAATTCCTTCCACCGAGGCAGATCAGAAAGTATCCATAACTTATCATCTAAGTTTCCATGACCCAGAGAATCTATTGTCACATAGTTAACCAAGTATAAGAGGCAAGAATTGAATCCAGATCTTTCCGACTCCAAGTGCATTATCTTATCCATTGGGCCATGCTGCCTCTCATTCTCCCTATTATGTATCTGAATAAAAATGAATGCAATTACTCATATCTCTTTCTAGTTCTGTCTCCTTTTTTATGTGTACAGTTGTATTTCCATCAAAGATAAATTAGTGAACTATAAACAAATTCGCCTGACCACTTGAACTTGCTACGCTGCATTTTCCTTGAGACAAGGTGGCCCTTAATTTGGGGACTGATGAAATTTTTCACTTTACCTATTTGGACTTGTTGAAAGATAAAGTGAAAAATAGAAGTAATTGGTGTGTTAAGTCCAGGTGCAGATGGTTGGTCACCTGTAGCAAGGGGGCCACCATGAATGCCAAGCAATTCAACAAATTGTATAAACATATATTAAGGGTTCATGCACAAAACAGTGGAGAGACAATGAAGAAAAAGATCATATTTTCTGCCCTCAAGGAACTTATAGGCTATTGGGGGATAACAATTTCACCAATAGTCATAATTACGTATAATTATTGAAAAAAAGGTTTGTGATAGTCCACCATGATTTTTTTTAGAACCAGTTTTTAGACAATTTTCACTCTTTGTTTGTATATTTTGTGTTTTTAAAAAGGGGCCAAAGAAAGCATTTGATGGAAGTTGGAGAGAAGTGGAAGAAGGAAACAGGCATTTAAAGAGCCTACTATGTGCTAAGCATTACATTAAATTGATTTACAAATATTATTTCATTTGATCACCATAACAACCCTGGGAGGTAGAGGTTGTAATGATCCTAATTTTACAGTTGAGGAAATAGAGATAGACAGAGGTTAAGTGACTTGCCCAGAGTCATACAGTAAGTATCTGAGGCCACATTTGAACTCAAGTCTTCCTGACCTCAGGTCTAATGCTCTATTCACTTTACCATGCCTCTAGGAATAGTGAAAAGAACATTGACTGATTTGGAGTCAGAAGACCTGTTCAAAGCCTGGCTTTCCTATTTAGTAATTATGTGACTTTGGGCCTGTTTCTTAATAGTAAAGTGAGGTTGGACTAGATACTGAATTCAAGCTTGAAATGTAAGCCTTTGAAGTTGAAGAACTTTTCTTGAAAACATTGTATAGAAGGGTATATAGCACTTCCTTCTTAGAAAGATTTTGTGTCTGATGACATTCATAATGAGCAAATTCACAATGGATAAAAATAGACTATATGCTGCTGGTATAATTTCTGGAGGACAGAAAATCATGCAGAAATTAAAGGGAGGTCAGTAGGGGGAAAGACATAAATCAAGGAACAGATAAAAATTTGCATCACATACTTTTCCCAATTCCATCATGAAATTCCCAATAGTA
>NC_057863.1:366179710-366234710 GCF_019393635.1 Dromiciops gliroides | reverse complement strand
TCTAAAGATGTTGATTCAATATCAAATGAATACATTTTGTTGTATGCTGTTAAGATGTTAGAAGTTAAAAAAACAATTTTGATAATATCTTTTTGTCCAAGAATCATAAACTTCTTTGAATTAATAAAAATAAGTCAATCCAGAAATTTCAGAAATATTGCGCCCATTATTCAGTTAGTTCAGCCAAATGAGTTCCCATAGGAAATGGAAAAAAAATTAAAAACAACCAAGGAGGGATCCTGTGAATTCTCTACCAGAATTTCTGTTTTTACTTGTAGAAGACATTGCTAAGACCAGAATCCCTGAATTTTTATTGTATCCAGGATATGAAATATTTAAGAATAAAACCATTTTGTTTTAACACATGTCACTTAAAAAAAGGTTGATTCTTATAATTGATGTTTAAAGACAAATGGCCAAACTTGGGTAAGTTTGACTAATATTGAAATTTATACTCTAGTCTGATGGCAGGGGCTGCCTGATTTGGAACTTTTTATCATTTTTTCTCTTCATTGACCTATCCTTGTTTGGTACATACTAAAAAGCACTGAATTTAAAGTCAAGGACTGGGTTCAAATCCTAGCTTATACTTCATGTGTGACCTTGAAAAAATCACGTTAACCTCTCTGGGGCCTCAGTTCCATATCTATAAAGTGTGTGTGTGTGTGTGTGTGTGTGTGTGTGTGTGTGTGGTGTGTTGGGGGGGGGGAGATTGGATGGTCTTTGAAGGTCCCTTCCTGGTTAAATCT
This sequence comes from Dromiciops gliroides, assembly GCF_019393635.1. Lineage (NCBI taxonomy): Eukaryota > Metazoa > Chordata > Mammalia > Microbiotheria > Microbiotheriidae > Dromiciops > Dromiciops gliroides. The sequence continues at coordinate 366,233,961 of NC_057863.1, read as the reverse complement.
ATAATCACAGTCCTAAAAGCTTCAGCTCTGTTCAGAACACCATGATATTAAGATTCTAACGGAATGAAAGCTTTTCTAAAGTTAGAGAAGAAACCATGAAATCATCCACAACACACACACACACACACACACACACACACACAAACACCCTTTATATGGGTAAATCTACCTCCAATTAACCAAAAGCACAATTTTGCCCTGACAGGGAAGATTTCATTTGGTCCACATATGACTAGGGAGCCGATTTCATTTCCTGTAAAAAAACCCCTCAAATGCTGCGAAGTTACCTGACTCAGCTGCTTGTAGAAATCAAATTCAGTCAGAGATAACAGCTAATCATTTGTCACAGTAAGAAGCAATTCCTGAAATCGGAAGGGAAAACCTGCCGCTTCAATCCGCAGGTCTGTCAGATTGCTAGAAATTACATTCTGCTCTGACTAACCTCTGCACTTGTATTGCTAACAACAAGCAGTCTGGTCTATCAAAAGAGAATATCATACAACCAGGAGCAGCTTTTGATTTGTTCTATTCCAATAACCTGAGAAAAGTTTATGGACATTGCATTGCGTGCCTAGACCTCAATTTTCCCCAACCTGCATACTGTTTTGAATTTATAGCTCTATAGCCACATAGTAATATAGGTAAAATTTACAGGCTGATTATCTAGTACTTCAGTGTAAGAAAAATTACAGAGTTGATTTTTATAACTGCCCGACGATATTTGCACTTTGATACTTTAAGGAAGGATACACAGTTTGAAAGCCTCAATTAAAATGCCAAAACTGGGGAGGGGGGAAATTGATGAACTTTATGGAGAGGGAAGCTTTCAAAATGTAATTCATATTCTTTAAAAATATTTCCTGGGAGAGAATTAAATGTATAACCTCTATGCAAAACTATTGTGTAGCAGTCATGTTATAAGTTTAATAAAAAGTGAGTATCACCCCTGTTTGTAAGATTTAAATTCATGTGGCAGTCAGTGGTGAATCTGGGAGCTTGGCTACTAGGGATTTTCTATACTCGTATTGAGAGGAAGTGTGGTGTAGTGGATAGAGAACTGTGCTTGAATCCAGGAAGATGTGGGTTCAAGTCCTGTTGCTGACACATACTGGCTGTGTGGCCCCCACCCCCAGACAAATCACAACATCTCAGTGTTCAGCAATTCTCTAAATTGCAGAAAAGGGACTAACCTGTATTTGTAGGGAATGTGTCCTTAGCTGAAAGTTCTTTACACCAATGAAATCTCAGGTCTAGTCTTATCAAACTGAAGCAGCATCTCATTCTCAACATATCTCAAATAGGTGATAATGTTTTCATTTGTTTTAAATCTATTTTCTTCTTGGCTTTTCTTCAGAGAGTGACAACATTATTCTTCCTCAGTCTCCCTTGTTTGAAATTATGTGGTTATCTCTGATGGTTCCCTCTCCTTCTCTTCTCACAGCTAATCAAAGTATCTAAAAGCAATCCCTGAAACATATCTAAAATTCATCCCCTTCTCTATTCTCATAGCTTCTACCCTAACATAAGCTCTTATAACCCCCTTCCCCTTATGGCAAGAATTTTAATGTCTTCCTGTGTGAACTCTCTCCACACTCCAATGCTTGCTTCATACACCTGCTCACTAATTCTTGTTATGCATAGATCTGACCTTCTATTTGCTTAAAAATCTTAACTGTTTCTCTAGGGTTTATGAAATATAATTTTAGTTTCTTAGTCTGGCATTCAAGGCCACAATCTGGTGCCATCATACCTTTCCAGACTTCTCTCAAATTGTTCCTTTCTACCTACTCTATGTTCCAACCTTATGCCTTCTTCTGAACATTTCTAGCACTTTTTGCTTCCTCGTGCCTTTGCTTATTACTCTTCCCTATTTCTGGAATGTCCTCCCGTTCTTCACATCAGTTGAATTTCTACCCATTCTCTGATAACATAATTCAAATGCTACCTCAACCAGAAAGCCTTGTCTAATCATGTCCTTCCCCCAATGATGACCTTTTCACCCCCAGAAATCACCTAACACCTTACCTTATATTTACCATGTATCAATTTATAAAAATAATTAACAATAATAATAGCTCACATTTATACAGCATGATACTTTACCTACACGATTTCTACAAGGCCACACTATGTGGCAGATGTTACTATTATCCTCATTTTACTGATGAGAAAACTGACTGAGAGAGGTAAGAGACTAGCCTAGAATCACATAGCTGACATCTGAGGCAGGACTCAAGTCTTTTGGATTTCAAGGTCAAAGCCCTATCCACTATGCCATGCTATGTATATACCAGACACTATTGGATTGTAAGCTTCACCATAGTAGCAGCCATCTTTTTATCTATCCTCCTCTTTACCCCACTTCTCTCCCCACCTAGCCTGGTGCTAAAGGCTTAATAAATGTTCATCGAATTGAATTTAAATGAATTGTCTGTTGATTAGAATGCTCATGGAGTTGAAGAAGGAAAAAAAACTCATGTTTTTCTAAACTTAATTTTTTAAAAGGTGTGCTATTGTCATTGTTTTCATAAGCCACAGAAAAGGTTTTTGTCACCCAAGAAATTAAAGACAGAATAAACCTAATTTGAGGAATTCTTTATTTTGATAGGAAGTATGTCAAATAAGAGAGGGTTGTATTTGAAAATGATACTTCAGCCAAACTCCTTAATCTAGCTCTATCCCTTGTATAGTAATTCCACATTAATCTGATCATATTCAGAGATGGAGAGCGATCACATTCAGATTACTGTTCAAATCATTACCAGTAATGAGCCTGCCACATAGGGTTGATTCCATCTCCAGTGTGTTCTGTTCTGGGTGAGTTTTTTTTTTAAAGAGTTTTTTTCCCCCACCCTGGAATCAGCTGAGGATAGAGTGTGAATAGTGACTCTGAATTTCCTTTGCTTTTGTCAAACTGTGTCACAACTGTAAAGCTATTTTAATAGAGTTTATTTGCCTAGGCATTTCCTTTCTCGTGTAGTAGTGGAAAAGAAAGGAAAACAACCGTGTGAGATTCAACTATAGTAGAGCTGATATGAGTGGTTGTAACAGCTTCCATCATAAACTGTTGCATGATTGGTCTGTGAATATTTAAGTTTCTTTAAAGTTCCTAAGAGTCCTTTATTCACAAACTTTGCCTTTTTCCTTTTCCACCATTAACAACTGCCAGCAGTGGGTGTGAGGTGAGCATGAAAGCCAATCCTTTCTTTTACTAGCCCTAATTATTCCTACCCCTGACTCCACAATGACCCTGTTGGGTGAGAATTGTAAATACCTCAGTATAGTGTATATTTTTGTTTGCAAATATTAATTATACATTTGGAACCACTGAGATCTTAGATGGGTTTTCTTTGGGGGTAAAGTGTCATTGGCTAAGGTGTCACTCACCACCACAAACACAGTGAATATTTTCCAGGCTTGGCTTTTTTCCATGTTGTTTCCCTTCATAGAGTTTCCCAACTCACAATTCTGGTTGTTGAAATCCTACTTATCGTTCAAAGGCCTAGCCAAAATGTCACTTCCTCCTACAAAGCCTCCCCACTTTCCAGTCATTGATGACCTGCCCTTCAGAACTCATATAGAATTGTAAACCTTTATTATAAGCTCAAGGTTGTACTTATATATTATCGTAATATGTGTACATGTCTTAATTGCCCTACTAGACAGCAAACTTTCTGAGGGCAGGGACAGTGCTTCATTTAAATTTGTATCTCCTCCACTGACTAGAATGGTATCCAATACACTTTCAAAATTTGATTTCATTCCATTGCTGTATTGAATTCCAGGTGAGGAAACTCCCTCTCACAGTGGAGATCAGAAACTCTTTTGTAGCTTAAAGTCTTAGAAAGTTGCTTGTCACATTTAGAGGTAACTAACTGCCATGAAGTCATACAGCCAGTATGTGTCAGAGGTATAACCAGAGCACAGGTCTTCCACAGTGAGGCCAACCTTTTCTTGATGAAGCAAAGGTGTCTCTCACTTTGCACATAGTAGGTGCTTGGATGAATGTAATCAATCTATCCATCAATCAATAAGCCCTTATTAAGCATCTATTATATGTCAGGAAAGAGGTGAAATTCTATAGTGGACAGAGAGCTGGTTTGGGATCTAGGAAAAAAATGGATTCCTCTCTTGCCTTTGACACATACTTTGCAACCCTGGGCAAGACACTTAATCTCAGTGCTCTGGGCCATTTTTTTTTAAGACTATAAGACCAACCTGTTTTGATTGAGGGAGTTCCTCATTTGGAATCTTCTTATACCAGTGAAATTACAGGCTCATTCCTTATTCCAGTCCCTACTCTCTGTATATCAGAAACTACTCTAGGTGCTTGAGGAACAAAGATGAAAGTGAGGCAGTCTCTATCCTTAATGAGCTTCCATCCCATTAAGGGGCCTATAGCATGATCTCTCCTCAAATAATATGGAAAAATAGGAAAAAAGGAGTACACTTGTGATTTCCCTGGGATAAAGAACACTAAGGAACTCTAGTGAGAGGAAGCTACTTCCACCAATGTGGGTCTTCAACATCTCTATAACCTATAGTCGTAGAAAGATGCCTAGGGCATTGAGATGTGAAGCTACTTTTCTAAGGTCCCATAGCCAGCACCTTAGAGGTAGCATTAACTAACTTCAAGGTTGTGTCTCTTCTAGCCTCTCACCACACTGCCTCATACAGAATTCATATAAAAATAAACATTTGGTGATTTTGGAGGGATGAGTAGCACAAACAACTGCTTGTTGTTGTTCAGTTGTTTTCAGTCATGTCCGAATCTTCATGATCCCATTTGGAGTTTTCTTGGCAAAGATACTGGATTGATTTGCTATTTCCTTCTCCCATTTGTTTTACAGATGAGGAAACTGAGGTAAACAGGGTTAAGTTACTTACCCAGGGCCACACAGGTAGTAAGTATCTGATGCCAGATTTGAACACAGAAAGATGAATCCTCCTCCAGCCCTAGCAGTCTATCTACCATGCCACCAGCTGCCCAGAAGTAACTGGAGGCATCATCAAAGGACCTTCAAAATCAGCAAAATCTCTTAACCCAGGTATACCTTGAACTAAGGCTTAAAAGTAGTAAGGGGCTACAAGAGGCAGAGGTGAGGAGGAAGAGGATTCCAGAGATCTAGGCCAGCTTGGGCAAAGGCAGGTTGGAAGTAATAAGTTAAAAGTAATAAGGCCAGCTTGGCTGGAGAGTAGTGAATGATTAAGAGTAACCCGTCATATGGGGCAGCTAGGTGGCACAGTGGATAGAGCACTGGCCCTGGGGTCAGGAGTACCTGAGTTCAAATTCGGCCTCAGACACTTAACACTTACTAGCTGTGTGACCCTGGGCAAGTCACTTAACCCCAATTGCCTCACTAAAAAAAAAAAAAAAGAGTAACCCATCAGCCTAGAAAGTTAGGCTAGAGTCATATTGTAAAGGAATTTAAATGTCAACCAGAGAAGGTTGTACTTTATCCTGAAGGCAATATGGAGTCAATGGAGCTTCTTGACTGGGAGTGACACAGTTGGCTCTGTACTGTAGTGACTTGTGTAGAGTTGTGTAGAGGATGAATTGGAGAGTTCAAAAACTGGATGTAGGGAGACCAATGAAAAAGCTACTGAAATAGATTAGGTAAGAGGTGTCTGGATTTGGGGGATTGAGTTGAGAGGAGATAGATATGAGAGTCATTGACATGTTAATAAATTAATGTCTAACAGATTGTCTAGAAGCCACAATGATAGTTCCAGCCTTTTAATTTAAAATCACATTGCTTTATAGTCCCAAAAAATCCTTAGTTGATTTCTCTTTGTTGAGAATCATTTATACAGTGACTACTTTAAAAATGATGTACTTTATGAGTATACAACAAAGAGATTTCAGAACCATACAACAATGGAGTGTTTGGCAGTCCTGCCTTGGTGAACAGCTTCTCCTTTTGGACAGACTAGAAGTTATGAGAGTCATTTTGACTCTGGGACCAGGAAATAGCAGGATATAGTGGCAAAAACCTTGGATTTGGAATCGGGGTCTTGGATTAGAATTTTGGCTTTACCACTTAATCTGTGTGATCTTGGGCAAGTCACTTAACATCTCTGAGTCTCAGTTTTTTCTTCTGTAAAATCTGAAAGTTGCACTAGACAGCTTCTAAACTTTCTTTCATTTCTAAATCTATGATCCTTCATTTATTTGAATAATTCCCTAATCTCACAGTTGCCACTATTAAGTCAGAATGAGGAAAGACCTGGAGTACATGACATATGATCAGTTGAAGGAATTGTGAATGTTTAGATGGAGAAGAGAAGACTCAGGCAGGATATGTCTTCAATTACTTGAAATGATGCCATATGGGAGATGTACTGCATTTATTATGCTTGGCTCTACAGGGCAAAACTAAAAGCAAAGAGTAGAAGTTTCAGAGCCCAAAGAAGGCTTGACATCAGGAAAAAAATCCTACAATTATCACAATTAAAAAATTTAGTGAGTTGCTTCAGAAGGTAGCAACCTCCCCCTCACTGGAGGTCTTCAAGCCAAGCCTACTGATGATCCTTTTTTGGGTAGCTTGTAGTGAAGATCCTTTTTCTAGCATCAATTGGACTTGACATCTACTGAGACCTTCTCCAGCTTTGATATTCTGTAATTCTATGACTTTCATTTTTCCCCATGGAAACACCGTGGCAGGCAAGACTGCCTCTCCCAGTAGAAACATATGCAGTACAACTGAAAGAACAAGTCCTGAGATACAATCACCTTACTAGACCTTCTATGACAAGCATCTCAATGGTTAAAGTCAAGTCACATAACCTCTATATGTTAAATGGAAGTAATATGGGTAAGTGCTGACCTCACAGAACTGACTTCAGCTTCAAATGAGACCAGAACTTTAAAAAACCTAAAGCATTCATTAAATGTTATCTGTCATGGTTATTCCATTCATAGGGTTTTCTGTGGATACCCACAACTAATGGTGAGTTGAAGCAAACCTGAATGGGAACTAAATTGGCAAATGAGAGCCAATTGTTAAATTTTCAGCACGAACCTTTATGCCTCTGAAATCATCAAATGCTCTGAAGCAGTGTTTTATTTATTGTTTTGTTGATTTTCTAGACTAAAAAATGATGGAGAAAATATTAATAATTTGGATTAAACTAATAATTAAATTAATTAATAATTCAGATTAAACACTGTCATGTTTTTTCAGAGAGCTGGTTGTTAAAATACTTATCAACACTCCCCCACCCTACAATAACTACATACTAACCCCATAGCAAACTATGCTCATTCTCCAACTTATTTTATATTAACATACAAGGGATATATGATTTCCTTACTATAGGAAACTACTACCATCAACTCAGAAAGCAACCCTTCTGTGATTTAGATAAGTCTTCCTGATTTGCTTAAGGCCCATAAAGACTGAATGATTTGACCAGGGTTACCCAGATAATACAGTATCAAAGATAAAATTTGAGAGGTCATGTCATACAGTGGAAAGATCATTAGAGGTGGAGTTAGAGAATTTAGGTTCAAATCATGACTCTGCCACTTATTACCTTAAGTGGCTTCGAGTGAGTTATTTAAATTCTCTTGGCTTCAGTATTCTTATTAACCAAAGTAAGGCTTTGACACTAGATGCCATCTAAGGTCCCTGCCAGCTCATAGTAGCAATAGTAGTAGTTGTCGTCATCATAGTAGTAGTAGTAGCTGTTAGCATGCATTTAGCAATTCAAAGTTTGTAAAGCACTTTACATCCTCAGAATAATCCTGTATGGTGAGTGTTATCCCCATTTTTACCCAATCATCCAGTGTTTAAGGCATGATTTGGACTCGGGTTTTTCTGACTCTATGGGCAAAACCTTATCCATTACGTACTGCCAAAATAAAACACAATTATATTCCCTCCAAATACTGTCAGATCAACAATATAGTCTAGATTCACATTATTCATGTCTGTTTGTTGGCATGCTATGTTTTCTGCCACTAATAATAATTCACATTTCTATAGCACTTTAAGATTTTCAAGTAATTTTCTTTACAACTACAATATTGTGTAGTTAGTGTGATTATTATCTCCATTTTACAGATGATGAAACTGACTATCGATTTTCCTTTTAGGAATTTTGAGTGCAATATTGTTATATTTTAAATAGGATCCCATGCTTAGTCACAATAGAGTCGAGAGTGTATAGATGATAAGAACAATTGAGGATTCAGGTATATATTGGCTCAGTTTTCCTATCAGATTTGTTATTATTGGGTTATTTCAGTCATGTCCAACTTTTGAGATTTTCTTAGCAAAGATACTGGAGTACTTTGCCATTTCCTTCTCTTAGAGATGAGGAAACTGAGGCAGAGTAAAACGACTTGCTCAGGGTCACACGGCTAGTAAGTATCTGAGGTGAATTTGAACTCAGGTCCTCCTGATTCCAGGGCTAGTGCTCTATCCATTGTGCTATCTAACTGCCTCAACAAATTTATGCATCTTTTTCTCTTTCTCTTGGGTTATGTTGGGTTTCTTCCCTCCCCCAAGCTGCTATCCCCATCCTTCTTTGCTCCTTTACAAATAAACACACACACACACACAAACTGTAAACCTTCTTTGGTACCCTTTTTTATTTCTTAGAGTTTAAACAAAGAAAACTAGGTAATAATATATTTGAACTAAACTTTTAAATAAAATAAAATATGTAAATAAAAATACTCTTTTTTGATCAAATGAGATATTTACAAAGCACTCAGCAGAGTGGCTGACACATAGTAGGTGCTACATTAATGCTTTTTCCATTCCCTCCTTTTCCTATCTCATTTTACATTTTTATTGCTCAGCTATAAACTGATGAACAAGGATAAAACTGAAAATATTGGCCCAATCTTTACTGATGCATAAAGAAGGAAGCACAGGAAGATCTGACTTTCATAAACATGGATCTTGAGTTAGATTGCAATTTTTACCAGCTTGAAGAATATTGTTTTGAGTCATATGAAAGCATTCACTTTTTCATGTTGGTTTATATTTACTGGATATAATGAAATTTGTACCCTTTTAAAAAGTTATCTTCTAGAGTTTTTAAAAAAAATTTTTCTTCTTTAGAGTTTTGCTCACATTCATCAATAGAAGATTGAACAGATACTTAAAACATTTTCCTAGAGAAAGCAAAGGGGGGAAACTCTGCCCATTCTTCTGAAATTTAAGTAGGCAGCCCTTGAAAGATCACTGGGAAAAGTCTGTATTTTCTCAGGTTTAACTAAATAATTTATGCATACTTTCACTTTGGCATGATGAAGCAATTTTAGCCTTTAAAACCCACAACTACTCAGGAGGGAAAAGGTCTGGTTCCTGCAACTTAAATAATTTAAACATCCAGGTGGAAATGCTTTCAGCAGTTTCCCTTTCTGAGACAAAGGGAAAAGACTTCAAAATTCTAAGACCAAGAAGAAAGAAGTGATAAAAGGACCAATCTCGGATGCATTTAATTTAGAAGGGAAATCCTGCAACATATTTTGAAGGATGCTGACCAGATCGTTATTTATATAGATGTTTGGTTGACAACGACGACAACAAAAAGGACTGCTTGCCTAGTGTTTATAGTAAGAATGTTTCAAAAATTAAGGTCAATAAATGACAGTGAATAACCCATTATTCTAAGTCAGGGCTGGTTTATATGTGCTCAAGGACTAGACAGAGTCTAGGTAGTATGAAGAAATTGTATTAAATACTTTGCATTTCAATGACTGATTTCTGAGGTTATAGAACCTGTGGCTTAGCCTTCAGCACATAACTATATGTTAAGATCAATGAAAAGGAAAGTGCCAATTCATGCTTTAGTACAGAACTATAATAAGAATACTTGAAATGAATAGAGCTAAGTGGCACAGTGGATAGAGGGCTGGTCCTGAAGTCAGGAAGACCTGAGTTCCAATCCAGCCTCAGACACTTAACTAGCTGTGCTACTCTGGGCAAGCCACTTAACTCCTCTTTGCATCATGTTTTCTTATCTTTAAAATTGGGAATGATACTAGCATACTAATAACAATGATAATATAATTAAAAAACACTTAGTTCCCTGGTGCTATATAAATATTAGCTAGTTGTAGTAAGACATTAGAGAAGATGATTGGACTAAGATAGGTAGGTATAAAAAATGACCATCAGAGTCAATGTCCTCTTGGCCTTATGTCAAGTTTTAATACTGCCATAGGGGAAATTCATCTCCTCACTTGCAGATATGGAGTGACACACATGTAAGAGAGTGTGGGACTTTGACTCAAGTACCTGTCTTGGCTTTACTGGAGAGTATAGATCATGGTTTGGAATTTTTCTTAGTAGATTCCATTACCTCCCCTCCCCCCCCCCCATCTTACGAAGCATGACCAAAAAAAGGTGTGAGGTGTTGGGTGTTTGTTGCTGCTTGTTTAATAGCAACTTGGAAACGAATCCATTCAAAGACTGATTATCTGGCCATCTTGTACAAGGATGTAATGTTGAGGGTGATGAGCATCACTGAGCTCAGCTCCTTTGTGCTTCTGGGGGCAGGGCAGTAAAACACTGGCAAAGAGAATCCTACTCACCTCATGGAACTACTGTGAGGGTCAAAGGAAATTATTTGGATGAAAGAGCTTTGCAAAGGAAAACTTTACCATCATCATTTTTTTTAATGTGTGCATTTGCTGGTAAATGGAGGCAGACAGGCCTCCATTTGTGCTTGTGCTTGTGAGATTTAGCTGCCCAAGCTTTGGGCCTAGCAAGCTTAGGGTTTGCCCTGAGGCCTTACCCAATGTACCAGTTTGAGGACCCTAGAGCAGGGAGCCTGAAGACAATGTGAAGAAAGGTTACTCTTTGAGCCAACAGGAACCATTCAGCTTGGTGAGGGCTAATAGAGGAAGGCCGCTAAAGCAAGATGTCATGTTCAGATCAAGGTCAATCTCTTGTGATGATTTCATCTTGAACATGATACTAAGATACTAGTTTTGTTATTGTTGTGGTAGTGAGTTCGGGTGAGGCCACATCCCTGATAGGTTTTTCAGGCAGTGGAATGAGTAGGAATGATTCTGCACTACAAACATCAGTGCTTCTGAGGGGGCTTAAGAAATATTACTCTTGATATGTTAAAGAGCTTGAAAGATGAAGAGAGCTAAGGTATGGAATGTGAATGGGGGCCCAGAAGAGAGCACTGAAAAGGGGTGGGGTATTTTTCTTTTTAACTTTTTTTTTTTTGGTCATCCATTGACTTTAATTAAGCTCAGCCGGCTCATCAGCATGGGAAACTTGGAGAACTTTTTTGTTTAAAGTGACCTTGTTCCCAGGGTTTTCCTCACAACTTCTCTCTGCTCTGTTCCAAGGATGAATATTCACATTCCTGCTCTGAATCTTAGAATAGGGCACCTGGCACAAAAATAAATAAATAAATTTCTAATCTTGGCTAAATAAAGTACATTACTGAGAACACTGATTATTTTAAAAAGAAAAATTAAAAGAGACCCAACTTCATAATCCTACTAGTTAAACTTCTCACTATATTATTTTAAGACAATTAATTCAAATTTTAAAATAATGAAATTACTAGCACAAGACACTAAACTTCTTTAGTATATTAAATTGGGCAGATTGCTTCTCTCCTTCTAATTATGAATGTAGCAGTTACAAAAGAAACTGTCATTTTGATAGAGCAAAAGACAATCTGTCTGCCAAAAATGTCCAACTATAATTCTAAAAAAAAAGTCATCTGCATCAAGAACGTGCTACTTTGTTTGATGTACTGTCTTATTGGAAACCTAATTTGCTTTCAACCTCTGAGACAACACATAACATAAGTTTGTGTGACTAATTTTCTTGGAAATATGAGTAATTAGAATGAAACCATTTTCATAGCAGGAATGGACAGGTTTTTTAAAATTCACAATGTGTTATATTTATTTTCTTTTCCTTTTAATAGCACTACTAAAGCCATCTAAAAGAGCGACACACATCTTTGCCCAGCACAATGTAAAGCCGCATGTAAATTGTGAGCTATTGCAAAGTACAGAAAGGTTTATTACCTAAGGTGAGCACTTCCAGAGCTCCTGGAGTATAAAAGCATTAACCGTATGTTCTAACAAAGTAATAAAAATCAATAAACAGGAACCCCCCACCTGTGCAATGGCCCCAGTGTTAAGTTTTATACATGTAGTAATAGTGCATATCAATTTTCACCACCCTTCCTACGCTAGCTATTACAGGGCCTACCACCACCGGAGGGACTGCTAGAGCAGCCCCATTCATCCCACAGAGTTGTCTAGATGCCAACTCCATTGCATCATTGTCAGTTTTTATTCTACTACAACTGGACAAGGCTGCGGCTGAGCTTCTATCCACCCACTCAGTACCGCAACAATTGCAAACTGTTACAAGTCCTTCTGAAAGGAAACAGAACCGTTGAATATTAATGCACACAGATCCTAAAAGAGCCCTATAATAAGAAAGAGAGAAACATGGAGGCACCACCAAAAATATGACCTTGCCCAGCTGTTGTAGTCTGTATATCATCCAACAGGTTTTTGTTTTTAAAAATAAATGAATGACAGCCACAGGATCACATTTTTTCTACAACTAGTTGTATGTTATTTGTTCCTTCATTGCTTGGATCTTTGGAAAGCACAAGGCATCAGTTATATTAATTCTCAAAATCAGGATCTAAAGAGACAGTATTGTCACTAGTTTCCCATAAGGCTACTATCACCATACTTATCCTATGATTAAAGACAATCCCTTCACCTCCTCTTCCTCCAACATCAATTTCCCCTGTTTTTACCAAAATGAGAAAGGTGTCGTATTAAAAAAACAAACCCTTAATATATTTGTTATGCTATTCACTAAAAGTAGGCTTATTAAAATACCAGCCACTTGTAAGGTGAGATGGAAAGCTTTGCATAGAAAACTTTGTTGTGGGACATATTGAATGAAAAGAACCAATCCTCATTTCTAATTGTGATCCAAAGATGACTACTGTGCACAAATGAGAAGCATTTGAGAAGAAAGATTTGATTCTGAAATAAGACCCTTGTTAATTTTGTCTTTCTTCCTTCCTTCCTTCCTTCCTTCCTTCCTTCCTTCCTTCCTTCCTTCCTTTCTTTTTCTTTCTTTCTTTCTATTCTTTTTCTTTCTTTCTTTCTTTCTTTCTTTCTTTCTTTCTTTCTTTCTTTCTTTCTTTCTTTCTTTCTTTCTTTCTTCTTTCTCTCTCTCTCTCTCTCTCTCTCTCTCTCTCTCTCTCTCTCCCTCTTTCCCCCTTTCTTTTTCTCTTTCTTATTTTGAAGGCTCTCTTGGTTATTGTTTTAATAGACCAGAAGGGGGGAAAAGGCCCTTTATGATGACCTTTCACCTGCCCCCCCAACAAAAAGGACAAGTAGTTTTATCTGTCTGAGGTTGCTTTTGATAGTGCTCACAGCACGGAAGTGCCACTCATGGGCACTTAAAGCTGCGTCATTCAGAAGCATAAAAATAGAATAAAGTTGTGCAGCAAATGAGAAATTATGATACATCTCAAGGGCTTTGACATAAATGAGCAAAATGAACAATCTAAACATTTTCCAGAACCAAAGAAATAATGGAATAGAAAATTCTGCTCCAGTGTGATTTCCATCAAGGTAGAAGATGAGGTGTGCCACGTTGCCATTCACAGAGACATTGTGAGATAGCTAGACATTTCTGCAATGGAAAGAAAGTGAAGCCATTGCAGTTGTGGAACAGCTGGCATACAATAGATAATTTAAGGGAAAGTGGACCCTCATGTATAATTTTTAACTGAAGAACTGTCAGGCCCCATTAGTTCCAATAGGACTTGGCAGGACCCAGATAGGTTTATATGGGTATTGTGTTGGTACAGTTTCTGGAAGAGCAGTATGAAAACATAATATGGGAATTTTCGAATTTAGAATTGATTTTTAAAAAATCATACACATTATTTGGACATCAACACTCTCTACCTATGTTTTCAGAATGAAAAGCTCAATGTTGCATTCAAATTCTAAGGTGAATAGTTTGGAGAAAAGCCCTTCTGAATATCTCTATGTTCTATGTTCAAACCAAATAAGTTACAAGAGAAAAGCTAATAGTGTATATACCATTACTGGTAAATATTATGGTATTTCATATCATTGACTTAAAGGAAATGGGGTGAGGAAAGAGGGAGAAATGTGTTAGTCTATTCAGCTGAAGTTCATGCCAGAGAGTATAGGAAAAAAATAGATGCATTTTACATAGGAGGTAAGACTATTAGTTTGGAAAAAAAATATGAAAGTTTCTAGAAAGAATAAAGGGGTAGTTATTCAGACCATATAAAAATTGAAATAAATGATACTAGTTTTCTTTCATTTGTCAATTGGTGACAGCCCTATAGTATATTTTTTGAGGGGTTTATATGATTCCTGTTTTGAACTCAACCTACTTGTCTTAAAGTGGGTGTTTTTCTATAATGTTTTATTTGTGTGCTTGTAGTTCCACCAAAATATTTTACAACTAGAGTTAATGGGACTATTGGAACAATTCATTAGAATGTAAGCTCCTTGAGGAAAGTGATTGCTTTCATTTTTTCTTTGTAACCATATATCTCTTTGCACAGTGACCGGCACTAGTAAGTATTTAATAAATTCCTTTTGATTGATAATTTGTTTCTGTTGAAGTACATGGATGTGGGATTCTCTTTCTATTTAGATGGATAGCCTACACTATAAGAATTAAATGATCAAGTCAATGTCTCTTACTAGACACTTTACTATAAGTAGTCATTAGCCTAGCTATAAAGGGTTAAAATACTAATGTATTTTAAATTTACTTAATAACCTAAACAAGCAATCAATGTACATTAATAAACATAATTGTTTTTTTGGCATCTGTCCATTCATTTGGTCCACCTTGTCAGGTCTGGCAAAGACATCATTGAAAATTTAGTAAACTGCAGTACATAAGTAGGAAGCACCAGTGAAGTCTTCTCAAATATGCATGTTTTCTGCTTTTTTATTGGCAAATTGAAACCTTTGAAGTTTGGCATATACTCCTAGATTGCATATGTCTCCAACAATGACTTCCACGGATTCCCCGCCCCCCCCCCACCCTAAATAGTATTTTCTAGTGTTCATAAAACAAGCCTTAATGAGGTTGATAAATATGTTTACCTTTGATTAGGTGAACTACTTGATAAGATATCGTGGACAATCACTTTTCAAGAGAAAATATGTATAAAGATCATTGATCGCCACTGTTTAGACTAGAGTTCTACTGGGCAAACAATTATACTGGTAACAACTTGGCATCCAAGATCATACCATCCTGAATTTAGAGCCAGAAGGAACCTTAGAAATCATCTGGTCCAATCATCATCATGTGACAGATAAGGAAACTGATGCTCAAAGACATTAAGTGAGTTGCCCAAGGCCATGCAAATAAGTAAGAGAAAAGGATTTAAACCCAGAGTCTGGACTACAAGGCCAAATTACCTATTCCATTATACCACACTTTTAGAAGATCTTTTCCTTGGTTAATCTAGCTTTTGCCAATTGGAAGAACAAGAGATGAGGGAAATTTCATGTCATTCAATGGAACTCAAAATTCACAGCTTAAATGGTATTGTGGAGTTGAGAGATCTGGATTCTAAAGTCAGCTCTGCATATAATTCTGTAACTTTGAGCAAATCAATGAAACTCTCTGATTCTGTTTTCTCCTCTGTAAAATGAAAGGACTAGATTGGTTCCTAGTGTCCCTTTTAGTCTTACCTCTCATCATCCCTATAATCCATTATCTTGATTCCTAAACAGTCCATATTTCAGATTTAGCTACTTTTGATTAACCATGGTCTATAATTCTAGGCACATTTTCCTAAAATTAAGACTAGGAGAGAAGACTTGTTTAATCCTTATTCCCAACCTTAAAAACAAACAAAACCCAAAAACAAAAAAAGACCCCACACAACCTAAACCTTAAGTATCCATTTGATTTTTTTCGTCATAAAGATGAAATTAAAGTGTACAGATAGAGTCATATACCCTGCTACAATTCCTCCCAATTTTAGTTAGTTTTTCCATAGAGGATGACTTTGAGACCATTACAAGAAGGATGGTGATCATCAGCTTCACAACTTAATCTTAAGCTCCATGTACATACATATTAAGTATGTAATATTCTACGGTGTATCACGTGTCTGGTACATTGTAGGAAACTTGACAAATACTGTGATAGAAGAATTCAGTGATCATCCTATGGAATGATTTTGTTTTGATTCCTATAAAGGTGGTCAATGGGTTTCAAGTAGGAAGAGAAATTTGCTAAAAACAATCAGAACCTTGGCATGGCTCAGTAATGGTGGAAACAAGAACAGCAATAAATCCAATGGTAGTTTCACTAAACAGCTTTGATGTGCTCTGGAATAAGAGGAAAATATGAATAAAAGGTAACTTATTCAGTGTCCACTCTTACATATTTATACTTTAAAAATTAGGTCAAAGTTTATGTCCTGAGGTGGCACCTACAGGAAGCCAGATGTGTGCCTTCTGCATGTGACCCAAGACAGGCCTGGCAGCAACAACTAGATAATTTCTCGCTCATCCTCTACACCGTCGATCGCGGCGGCTTTCTGAGGTGAGAGAAACTGAACAGCACCAACTCTCCAGGGCAGGAACTGTCCAGTCAAGTGGATCAACGGACTGAAATCTCTTATGAATAGTCATTAGGCCCATTCATTACAAACCCCTCAAACCCAGTTCTCTTTTCCGCAACGCAAATGCCTTTTGTCATCTTCACCAAGGTGCATCATTAATTACCAATTGATTTCTTTATATATGACAACATGTCAGATAGCAAAATACAGTGTATCTCCCTTAGGGGGGGAAAGTCTGTTAACTATCAGCATGCCAGATTACTGGATCTAGATCTAAAAAAAAAAGGCATTTACATTCTTTTTCTCTATTTTAACGAATTTTTTTTCTAACCTGTGGTTTTCCCCCTTTTCTTTTTCTCTTCTTTTTTTTTAAATAGAAGCTTCTCCAAGAAGAAAAAAAGCAATCAAACTATGAGAGTCACAACGAACATCCACTTGTCCCCCACTTTCAAATTGGCTAAAGCATATTTCTAGTATACATAATGAATCTTTCCCCAAGTATGTATTCTATACAGTGCCATTCTAATGTAAGCATATAGAGATCCACTATAGCCCATCTTTCTATATACAACATGTTTAAACAATTGTTCTCATTATAACCAAGAATTTACCCAGCTTCTTGACTTCGCTAACACACTGAATCTTCCTCTTCACAACTGCAGCTGATAATCAGTCAGTACTGTATTAATAAGCTGAATAATAAGGGAATTTCAGAAATGTACAGGACCTATTATACCGTAACAATAAACCTCAACTGAGTAAACCAGAGCAGCTCCTGAAGGTAGGCCGTCAGAAAAATAATGCAACCAGTGTTGCAGTAATGCACTCCATTGTTATGGCAGTGTAAATGCCTGCTCTTTCATACACAGAAGCCACATTACATGAGTCCGAAATGTTCTCAGAGCATCACTGTGACTAGTTGTGATAGAAACCTGGCACCAGCAAGCACTGAAAGCTGACATTATACTGTAGGATGTGCTGCAGGTGTGCAGGCCTGGGAAACGTGCTCTAATTACATATTTTCCTGCAGAGCAACAATTAAGGTCGCCAAATAATTGCCAGTTATCTTAATCCCTCTCTAACAAGACTGACATAAGGAATGGTTTATTTTTCTCTGGTTGTTTTGAAAGTGTTCCTCAAGATTTTGGTTTTCTATGGAACTGCATAAAACTAATTCTTATGTTCAGATGTGTGATTATATCCATTGTTAAAAAAAAACAAAAAACCTAGTCTTTGAATTATAGTAAAACTAAAATAATAAAAAATGTGAATTGTATAACCTGGCAGGTGGTTTCAACATTTTTCCACTTAAGGAAGGTAAGTAAGTATTACTATTAAATGTATGTGTCCCTACTTCTTTCTGAGCTGCATAAAGCCTGTGTGACTTTAAAATTTGCTAGAAAAAGAATAGCACAGACTATGAAAAGAAGATAGTTTTGCTGTTTTTGTTCAAATTATGGGAATTAACAAGAGTAACTATTTATCTATTAGTTCACTCATCCATCCATTCATCCATTTGTTTGTCCATCAATATGTCCATCCATATTTCACAGCAAGGGTAAACACTACAGGAAACTCAGGAAGAAAAATATGCAAGGTTTTACTCAGATTGTTAACCAGAACTAAATTCCTTTGATTATCTCTGATTTTCAATTTCCATTTTAGTTTGCCTGATTGGTCAAAGAGAATTGTTTTTGATATAGCTCGACTCTTACTTGGTCCTTTCCTTAGAAATCCAAAGTCAGGAGAACATGCTGATTGAGCACTTAGCAAACAAGTGAAATTTTGTCAAGTCCATTACTATTTTATATAGACATGGATATGGGACAGCCAATGTAACTGAGGGGAATTGGGGAAGAAGAAACTATAGTGGTGAGAAAGAAGGTGGGAGCGAAGGGAGAGAGAGAGAGGGAGAGAGAGAGAGAGAGAGAGAGAGCGCAATATATGTAAGAGAAACTTCAAAAACAGTTGAGACAGGGAGAGAAGGAGAGAAGTCTGGCAAATGGAAATAGAGTACCTAGTAGTTAGGAGATTATAGAGCACTTAATAAATGTTAGCTGAATTGAATTGAATTGAATCGAAATCTGTTCCACTGATGACTGATGCAAAAGGAAAGCAAAGAAGCATTGCCAGGAGAAAAAGGAGAGGAAAGACATCAAAAGGAAAAAGGAGCCCAGAGCTGTGAAAGAAAGTTTACTTCTAATAAGGGAAGTTGAGGAAATCAGGCCTCATACAAGCTGGAGCAGTCCCAGTTGTCACCATTGGAAAGTGATACGCAGTTTGGTCTTGATATTTGAAGTTACTTTCTTTACAAGGCAGAATTGCTGCAACACCAACAAAAATGTTGGTAGTGTCCAGCCCCTTTTTTGAGCTTGCCACAAATAATAAGGAATTTTAGTTATTTTTAAAACCAGTGTTTGGTGTTTTTTTGTTTTGTTTTTGTTTTTTTAGCAAAAATGAACCTCAATGCATAAACTGTAATTGTCTGGCTGAGATTAAATTTCAGAGATTCACTTTTTTTTTTTTAAAGCAGAGTACCCTTGACCTTTCATGTGGGATAGAGAGTAGAGTGTGTGAATTGATTTGCTCTAGAGAAGTGAATGTATGGGAATGTCCTGACTCTCAGATAAAGCAGGTTGTAAATGTGACAAAGTTGGGGAGTATGATGGCAGGAGCTGGTTTATACTGCTGAAATTCAGATGAGCTAGTATAGGCCACTGACTCTGGAGTAGGACAATCTTGAGTTCTCTTTTTGTTTGTGTTAATATACAACTTAGGACATAATTATTGTTGAAGATAAATTCACTTAGCAAGATAATTCAAAATTGGTAGGTTGTCTAGGATATCTCCCATGGGAGATAGTGTAGACATGACTAGAGAGCTGGCCTTGCAGCTATAAAGACATAGGTTCAAGTCCCACCCCTGACATCCACTGACCCATAGACCCTGGTCAAGTCACTCATCTCAGTGACTCAGTGTAGTTATGTATACCTATTTTATATACCTATATACCCAGGGTCATATAAAAATTTCTCCGGTGAAAAGGGGTCCTGAGTGGAAAAAGTTTAAGAAGCCCTGCTTTAGATAATCCCTCAAGATTAGAAATTGCTGAGAAGGTGCTGAATTGTTTTGGTAGAAGTTTCTTTCATCTGAGAGTTCCTAAAGTAATGAAATCACTGGTCTAGTTCCTATACCCATGATACATTTCAGCTTTGGAAACATGTCCATAAGACAATATAATGGTGGGCAAGCTAAACATTTTACAGTGAGTACCTCAAACAGGAATAGTTATAGTATAGCTTCTGGTTTCATTACAGTGGCAGTGCTATAAAAAAATTTAAAGACAGGGCCAAGTCTTATACTTTAAAAAAAATTCCCCTACAGTGACTTGAGTGCAGTAGTGATCAGTAAATATTATATTGATTGATATAAATGCTATCAGTCTTATTGAATACTTAACTAGAAGTTAGAAGTCTAACCTTTACTGTTATCACCAATAGACTCCAATTTAAAGTGCCTTCAACTCAAAGGGGAACATTTCTGATGAAATTACTGTACATCATATCATACCTCTTTCTAACTTCATTTCCTTGACTCATGTTAGTTATTCCTTCAACCAACTTTCATAGATAATTCAGAAACTGTTATTTTTCCCTTAGAATACAGTTAATCTATTTTTCTCTCTTTTTTTTTGTATATCAATACCTTCACCAGCTATTTTGAAAATGCAGCAAGGCCAAATTATATTTCTTCATTATCATTATTGTTTCAAAATGAACATAATTTGCTCTTTGGCTAAGAGGAAAATTATTTTTAAAAATCTCCCCCTTCTTCCATTTAACTTTTCTGGAAAGGTAACTGATTTACAAAATTACTTGTGTGTTGTAAAGGAAGAATCAGATATGTTTACTCATTGGATACATTTTCAAGGGCTACAGTGTGGAAATGAAGCTCAAAAAGCTTCTCTGTGGTCCACAAACAACTTTCACGCTATATTACACGTGCATCTGATACAGAAACCAAAGTCTCTGAATAGCAAGGAATCTGTGATCCAGGATCCCTTGCTCAGTGATGTTTTAAATGGCTCATTTGAATCGCAGCTACCACTTATAGTGAACTAAGGGAGTTCATCAACCTACACAACAATCACCCATTCCACATACTTTTTACATGTTATACAAAACTTTACCAAGAAGCACAAGTTTAAAAATGTTCCTCAAAAATTTCATCACTTTGTTAAGTTTAGGGAGCTTTAGAGAACTGAGAGGAATTGGAATCATGCACTAAGCTTAAGCAAATATCCAGTTTGAGAGCACATAATGTTAAGAAGAAGTGTATGGGAACTTCCAGGATCAGGCTTTGCCTTGAATAGAGATCACATGAGAAGCATTTGGAGTCATAGTTTTTACAGTGTAAGATGATTCAAAGCCAAGTATTAATACTTTTTTATCAGCTCACCTTCTAAACAATATTTCAGTAGATTTCCTTTCACACAGTGATATTTGTAATAAATGTTCTGCCTTTGTTTTAAAGTCAGTCTGTAGAAAGATGACATCAGCTTAGCAAACAATAAAGTGCCTGTAATATTGTCTCCAGAGGGCTGTTACATTTACTTTGTAGCAGTAAAATTCAATTTTCAAAAAACACTACATGAATGATGTTAGGTTATTAACCCTATCACCACCGTAAAACATCATCATTGTGTGAGGAATGTAGGTCAATCTATCTAGGAGCAATAAGTTGTTTCTTTTTGTTAAATAATCCATTTTAAGCTGCTTTTCTTTCCTATAGCCTGGGTTGTGTCCCCTCTTTTTGGGGAAAATATTCTGGTGTTTAATCACTAGGCTCTTATGGAGAAGACCATTGCAATTTTCATCCTAAAGAGCTCTTCTTTGTTACCCAAAGATTACACCACCCAGGTCTGAAGTGTAACCCTTTGGCATTTACTTATTACCAAGGGTTGCTTCTTCTGAAGAAAGAAAGCGAGTATATCAGATCAAACTGAGCAAAATGGGAGACTCATGCCTCTCACAAGTTCTAGGGGAAAAATAAGGACATTCACTATTATAAATTATGAATCATCCTGCAGATTCAAGACACTTAAAGTAAAACACTTACTTTCATATCCCCAGTGCTGTGTCTTACTTGTTGTGGTATGGGTAAAGATTTATGTACCTGGAGTTAGCTTTAAAAATTCACCACATTTTTTTTTAAAGGGAGGAAAAAAGACATTATCAAAAGATATCAGTATGCAAGGGGTTAAACTAGTTAAACTTCTACAAACCCCCACAGCAACTTTCCAAAAGCTGACAATAAGTAAAGAAGTGCTGGTTATCCATTTTTTAAAGGGATGGGATTGGTTTTTAGAAGAAGGGAAAGAGGATCAAACACTCAATGCAACAAAAGGTTGTGTCAGAGGGCCCTCAATCACAAACCTCCTTCAACAAGAGATATTCCAACCTTCCAGAGCAGTTACCCAGGCAGCGCAGCTAAAAAGTTCCATGACATGAAAGAACAAAAACTGAGGGGACAGAGGTAGTTATTGTTATGCACACTCCTTTTTTTCTTTTTTTTTTTTGCTGGGGCTTTTTCCCTCCCCCACAAAACTTTTGCATAAGCGTTAGGGAAAAGTATGGTGTGGCTTGCTGAAAAGAAATCCCCCACTTGTAAGCTACCTCCTAGGTTGTGAGGTATGCCCAGTGGCTTCTCTGCAAGTAACACCTGATGAATGGAGAGGTCATCTACATGAACTACTTCAAAAGGATTTTTTGAAATTAATAAATTGTCATTATAGCCAAGTAAATGTACTCCAGATTTCAATACTCCCTTGAAATTAACTTGATTAAATTTTTTTTAATTTTTAGACAATGTCTGTTCTATCTACAAGATAGGTATAAATTATTTGCATTTTAGTGTACAATCTTAAGGGTGTTTTAATAGCATGAAAGAATTATCCACTTACATGCAAATTATTAACCAAATAGACCTTTTAGTTCCTTTATCTCCTGATGGTCAATTATGTAGCCCCATCTTAAACTATTCACATTCCCTTGTTTTCTGAAAAAAACAAAACGCCACCTGTTCATATTATAACATTTTTTTCTTATACCAAATTTTTTAACTATACTATAGAAGAAAACTAGATTGAGAAGACAAAAAATGAGCATAGTCTCTGGAAAAAGTATCTTGACAATTGGCATTCAGGGAAACAAAGTATGTGATTTAGGTTTTAGTTTATCTTTGCCATCACCACTACCATCTTGATTTCCTTCCAGATGAAAGTGATCTTTCTCTCTTCCTCACATTTCCTGAAAGCATTTTGAATTGTTCTTTGCCCAGGATAATCTTTCTCCTACTTATTTGCATAAGTACCACGTATCCCCTCCCCCCACAATCCCAGCCATTGAACTGTAAGCTTGTTTAAGGTAAGAACTGTGTCATATTTTTCATCTCTGTGGCTCTAACACCTCACACAGAAGTTTGAACATAGTAGGGGCTTAGTAATGGTTGCTGAATCTAATAAAACAGCAAGTGCTTTTCTGTGTTGGATAATATACTGGATTTTTTTATTTAGCAAGCTAAACAACTATGGCCTTTACTTCTAAGACAGACACCATTGATAGGACCACATAAAAGATATACAGAAAATAAATATTTTTTTTTGCTGGAGCTTTATATATTTAGTGATAAAGCACATATATTTAGTGATGCATCATAATTCACAAAAGGCCATAAGAACAAATAGTGGTGAAAATAGTGAAGGATGATTCAGAAATGATAAATTAGATGTGAGAGTTCATGATTTAGTCAAGGAAGACTTCATGGAAGAGATGGGATTTCGGGATCTGCTTTGAAGACTAATTAGATTATAAATGTGATGGAAAAAGGCTTGTAAGAAGTCTTTCATGACAAACTTGGATAAAGGAATGTTGTGCAAATCAGCTTCCAAGAAACACAGAGGAGTGGGTTTAGAAAGAAGAGAAGACAAATGAAAATGGTCTGGGCCAGCCTAGTAAGGAGATTTAAATTAGAGGTTGATCCAGAATGTAAGAGAAAGCCACCTGAGAGTCCTGAGGAAGTGGGGAGCTTGGTAAAAACAATGAACAGAAAAGAAAACTTTAGCAATTGCATTAACATCAACTGGAGGCTGGGTGGGCAGTATTAGAATTGAGAGGGCTGCAAGAATACAAGTGGGAGATGGCCAAAAAACCTGAAGTCACTAGCTGGAGGAATGAAAAGGAAGGGATAGTTTCAGGGCATGTTGGAAAAGAAAAAGTGGCAAAAGTTGACGACAGACTAAATGTGTGGAGCAAAAAAATGATAAAGAATAAAAACTGAGTTAAAGGTTCTTTTTAGGTCAGTGATAAGGAAGGCACTTCCCACCTTACCAAGAAACTGGATAGTTAGAAAAGATGAGTAGCTCTTTCTTTGCCACGTTGCATCTGATTTGTCAACAGGCTATTTGTAAAGTATTCTTTTTTTTGGGGGGTGAGGCAATGGGGTTAAGTGACTTGCCAAGGTCACACAGCTAGTAAGTGTTAAGTGTCTGAGGCCAGATTTGAACTCAGGTACTCCTGGCTCCAGGCTGGTGGCTCTATCCACTGCGCCACCTAGCTGCCCCTTAAAGTATTCTAATATGTAAAGAATGCTGTGTAGGACTGAAAGGAACTGTTCTGACAGAAGGGGACCTTGGCCTTGTCAATAACATGCGTAATCCAGGCAGTTGGGGAATAAAGTCAGGGATTTGTCAAGTGGGTAGATAAATCAGGGGAGCAGAGACAGGTAACAGAATGTAGAAACAAGCAGTGTGGGGGAAATGGTATGTGGAATAAGGCCTGATAAGAATAGCAATGGGCTAGAACACTGTCCATTTCTTCTTGGACAAAAGTGGAAATGAGACTAATACTATTTCAGTTGTAAAGTCAAGGCTGTCCATGAAAATACTAGCTTCTTTGGTTTATGTGTTTTGTTCGTCCCATAGATCTTACAACATATGCACAGGCACACAAATGTGAACACAAATGAACATGTACATTACTCAATCATAGTTTGAAACGAAAAAAAAATGGACTCTTGCTTTTTTAACAATATGCAGGTACTTCCTAGGAGGTGGAATATTTGTTTCTTCATCTTTCTTAGCCATTCTGATTTTTTTTTACCAACTTATAAAGCTGCCACTAATGCTTCACTCAGTTTTTCCTAGATACTATTGTTAAGCATACGTATATATGTATACATACACTTTTTTCGATAGTTTACTCATAAACGATTCATATTTCAAAATGTTTTTTTCTAAGTTCCCCCTACCAGGTTACCTATGTTTACAAATATATGTCTTGTTAATATACCCAGTCTGGGGAATTGTGAGCAGTGACCCTCCTTGAGGCTGAGAGCTGATGAAGAAGTATATTATTTCAGCTGGGAGAACAGCAAAGCTCTGGGATGAGACTGATTGATTAAGACCAGATGGATGGCCACACATAGGTGTGACAAAAAATAGAAACACATTTCAGACATTCCAGGCTAGGTCCTCCTATGACCAGGGATGTGGATAGACTATGCTACTACCTTAATCTACCTCCTGATGTGTTCCAAAATTGAAGAATGTTAATGACACGAACTCTTCTTCACCTTCATTTTAGTAACACTTATCCTAACCAATCAGGACAGAAATTCCACCTCAAAAACAACTCCCAGATTCCCTGCTCCACAAATGACAGCTGCCATGTGACAGGAAAATGCTCCCATTTTGCTCCTTGCAGGTTAATCCTTTGACCAGGTTTCCATGCAAGAAAATCAAAACCTTTCTCAAATATCCTATGCCCAAATAAAATCCTTATACTTAAATTACCTAATCTACATGAAGATAAAAGAAATTCTCTGTCAAGAGAGGTCTATTTCAATAATCCTGACTTTTTAATCACTGGTCAGAAATGAATTTTATTAATCTTAAAGAGTATAGCTATTCTTGATAGAGACGAAAAGCTATACCAAGTCACAGTCACTCTGACTCTGATAATATGCCTGAGACTGTGTGCGTATTCATGGGCAATACTTTCCTGTGAGAAAAACCAAACAAAACAACACTGTTTTGAATGCTTATCTTAGTCTGAGGCTTAAGACTTCACTGAAGGCTTGGTGTTTTTATTTTTTTGGTCTCACTTCACAAAATTGGTGAATTTTAAATTAAGAATCTAATTTGTGTCTTCACTACCCTGAACCTGCATTTGAAGAAGATGAAATTACAACTGCCTTGTTTGGTGAAAGAAAAAAAGAAGATTTTAACGTCTTATTGAAAAGGCACAGAGAAACTTAATGAACACAAGTTTTCCTAAGAATCAACACTGAAGAGGGTATGTTATGGATGAATATATTTGAATATTCATCAAAATTAAAGGAAGCACTACAAATTGCACTTTAAAAATGAAGGGCCTGGAGAAACCACCAAACATCTAACAGTGACCAAATGGCATTTTTAAAGTGTGGGAGGTCCTTTGTAGAAACAGAGTAAGGTTTTTTTCCCCTCTTGGCCTCCTATGTCCTACCATGTTCTGTCCCAGCATGAAGTTTTAGTTTATGTTCTCTCTCAAAGAGGCCTGAAACTATTACCTACTTGTTATAAACCTTCTCAGATTTCACCACAGTGGGCTCATCTATAGCTTTTGATTGATAGACATCTTTGGCAGTCTCCCATACTCACTAAGATGTTAGTATATAACTGCCACCTAAAGAGCAAGGTGGACCCCTGAATCCAGATGTGTGGTCAAAAAATATTTTCTCATGTAACCTTTTGAATCAATAAAATAAGGATAAATTTAACTATCATTTAAGTTTCAGTCTTTGTGGTTGCTGTTTTCCCTCCTATTCTTATTCTCCTATTTTTGGCATGAAGCAGACATGGATATAAGGTTTTGCTATTTTATGTGTGTAAGTGTGTATACATAGATAT
The DNA here is from genome assembly GCF_019393635.1 of Dromiciops gliroides. Taxonomy (NCBI): domain Eukaryota; kingdom Metazoa; phylum Chordata; class Mammalia; order Microbiotheria; family Microbiotheriidae; genus Dromiciops; species Dromiciops gliroides. The sequence goes on along the minus strand of NC_057863.1, from coordinate 366,207,404 downwards.
ACACATATGGATATTTTCCATTAAAAATACTTGCTTGGTTACCTGGCCTGTATCATGAATGGGGAGGGGGAGGAAATATAGAATAAACTTGTAATTTCACTGAGTAGGGGAAATTTCCAGGCAGACCTCTTCCCTGCCTTCCCCTTATAGTTTCACACCTCTACAACTTATAGTCTGAGATAGTTGTCTCGGGGCACTGAGAGGTTAAGTCTTGTCTAGGGTCTCAAAATCAGTATGTTAGAGGAAGGCCTTGAATCCTGCTCTTCTTTATTTAAAAGCCAGCTTTCCACCTACTGTTCTAACTGGGTCTAGCAAGCACCTCTGGATTTGACTCTGTTAGCAGGCCATTTCTGTTTAAAAAAAAAAAAACTTCTGTAGTTGGAGATATGCTTGTGAAAATACTTTCAATTTTGTTTATTTTTGGTACCTTCTAAAGGCACAAGTGATAGAGCAGTTTAGGGCTCAATGTCTCTCTTCTTTGTCAACTCAATAACTGTCTTTTTTAAAACTGTTCACTTTCGGGGCGGCTAGGTGGTGCAGTAGATAAAGCACCGGCCCTGGATTCAGGAGTACCTGAGTTCAAATCCAGCCTCAGACACTTGATACTTACTAGCTGTGTGACTCTGGGCAAGTCACTTAACCCCCATTGCCCCGCGCAAAAAAAACAAAAACAAAAAAACTGTTCACTTTCTTTTAATTACTCATGGTACAGGTGTCTGTAACTTTTTAGAGAAAAAAAAGTGCAAGGGTATCAAAGCATTCAACAATTTGTGAATATTTGAAATGGAAGTGATTACATCCCAGAATTGGAGGTGTTTTATTTCTTTTTCACCTGAGAGGGGGAAAAAGAGATAAAGCTGGTGTATACCTGTTTCTTGATACGTGTTTAATGGTACTCTAACAAGGGTTTTCCCCGCTTCCCTGGAAGTTATTTTACAACTTGCTATTTTGTTTTAATAGTCATATTTACTATTTATTCTATTGCCAATCTTTTCTTTTTGACTCAGAGACATTGCCCAAGGTGTTTAAATGTTCTTTCACAGAATCCTATAACTTCAGAAACATAAGGGGCAGCAGTGGCCATCTAATTCAACCCATATCTGAAATAGAATCCCCTAACCATCCTTTCCAACAACTGGCCATCAGCCTTTGCTTGAAGACATCAATAGGCGGCCTATTGTACTTTTGTATATTGTTAGGAAGTTTTCCCTTCTTTCAAGGCTAACTTGTCTCTGCAATTTGCACCCATTACTCATGGTTCTGGACCCCAGCTGTACTACCCTAATTCTTCTCTCATGTGATGGTCCTTCAAATAAAAGATAACTATCATTACATCCCTCATTTTCACTTGATTTCATTTATACAGACTGCGTCTCCGGTTAAGGAATGGGAGATGCTAAGTAATATAATTTCAGTAAGCACTGATGTTGAAGTAGACAGTGATCTAGGATGTCCTTATCTGTAACCAAATGGCATGACACCCACAGGGAAGTACACACTGTAAATTGAGCTTCAAGGGGTTAGCATGGGCAGAGCCTGAAAATATACTTTCAGCTTAGCCCACCTACTTATAAAGCATGAAGCATAAACATGTACATGCAAATTATAGCTTCAATCAAAGGTGGCTGAAGTTAGGATGGAAACGATGTTTCTCATGATTCAAATTATAAGAAGATCAAGAATAACGAACACCTTGCATTCTTCAAACAGCCTAAGCTGAGAACAGCACCTGAAACAACTTTTTCCCTACCACCTACAGTTCTGAGACTTGAATAGGATGAAAGTTCTCATATATAAATAAACTAGCTCTATCTTTTCCAAATTAGCTCACTTCCCTACCCTTTTTAAAATTAGTTTTATTGTTTTAATAACTTGCTAGGTGGGCAGAAATCTTAATCCAGACAATGCTCATGTAAATACTTCATACATTTAAAAACACATTTTTTTCTTGCCGTCATTATTAAATTGTCTTGTGAATGAACAAATGTCAGAAGTGCAGAAGTTCATATGCCAGTGGGTCAACTACTAATTTATACTGCATCTAAATATTAAAAGTTCTCTTACTCAATAGAGATAGCAGGAGGTGAAATGGACATCATCCAGATACTACTTTCAAACTCAACCTACACTGGGTGTTTTGTAATTATCACTGGGACAACGTAGCAAAAACTTTATATATTATCTATTCCCTCAGATAAATATTGGTTTTAATAATAAACTGTCTGGTAGATGTATGAAACCTGTTCACCATCCTATTGATATTTTTCTGGCTATAAGAGAGAAAGCTGTATTTTATTTTAAATTTAACCATATAAAAATGGGCAGTACCCAAGAAAATGCTAGCACAATTCCAGATAAAATATACTGTTGTGAGGCTGAAAAGTGCATGCAAAGCAAGCTGCATTATTAGAATGTTTAAATATTAATTATACCGCTGTGTAGTAAAGATGATCAAGTATGAGTGTCAACTAATTTTCTAAAAGCTGCAACATTTACTTTCATCTAAACTTCCTTTGTTAAACTAAAACTAAAAGCCCAGCAAGTTTAGTCTACTTGAGTGTGTTTATTTTTATTGGTTTCTGCATAATTTTTTCTACCATAAACCAACTTTAACCCCTTTTCTGTAATCTTTGCCAGTATAACTCCAATAGCACATCATAAAATTCCTATAATTCTTCAAAGCAATGGAGTTGGAAACGAAAAGCATGGGCACTTTGTAACAAACGCCAACTACAAGCCCCGGCCAATTACATTTAACCCTTTGAAACCCATTTTCATGGATACGTTTTTAGATTTATGCTATTCAGACAGTTTCTTTTTCAGTGTAAGCTGCCTGGAGTTTCTTTGGAGTTTAGAGTCAGTTCCATTGTGTGAAAAAATACAGTTCAGGTGGTACCTAGCTCTGATAGCGGAGGGGGGCAAGGGCTGACAGATGGGGAGACAGATGTACTGTGCTACATAAAAATGGAGAGACATATTATCTTATGTTGAAGCCTTAAGTGATTGATCTGAGGTGGCCCATAAAATGGACATCTTGAAAGGGCTTGTGGTGATGGAAGAGTTAAGCAAAAATTGCTTCCTTTTTTGGCCCTGCCAGAATCTTTTACGTCCTTAGATTCTCACACAAGCCATGAGAATCTAGGAGAATCACTTTGAGATTCTTAAGAGACAAAGAAAGAGTGTGTGCTGCGACTCTTCGGCTTCATTCCGTCACCCATGGATGCTCAGCCAGGATTTCCCACCTGAGACAGATTGCGACGCATGTTCGGATCACTCATGCACAAGAAGCAATACACAAGTTCAGTGTAAAGCCACTTTAAAAGCTCATCGGGTGCATACTTTACTTGTACAAAATACCTTATTCATGACGGAGCAGTGAGGGCCTAGGTAATTACTTGAATCAAGGTGGCCTCAGAAGTGTTTAAATCTACAAGGACACTTAGAACATGAATAATGCAAAATAATTTGCATCTAAATTTTTTAAGTGTTCTTTATTCAAAAACTAAAATGCAGTTCCGATTAAAGTTTGATGAGTGAAAGCTGAGCACTTCATACCCACTGTGAAATGTCTCCTATTTGTGGAAATTATTTCAGACAGTAGTAAAGGGACAAAAGAAATGAAAAAAAAATCACAAAAAAGCAAAACATAAAAAGATTGTTATTAAGCTGTACTACTTTTAGGACATACTTACTCTGTGCTCTTTGGTGATTACCAAGTTAATTTCACAACTTGCTTATCAAATGAAAGTCCAAACCTCCATCCCTTAGGAGACACAATGAAGGGACTTGGTTGACTCTAGTAATTTGCTCAATAAAATTTCTCATTAAAAGATGTGATTCAGGAATCTCATCTTGTTTTCTTTCTATAGTATCTTTTTGCTCATTTATTTTAACTTTGAAAATAATATAAACAATATATCCTGTAAGAAGTTAATATTGCAGTTGGTTTCATTTAATTTCATTAATATTCCTATGTAAATATGATGTATTTAATTTGCTGTTGGCTAATTTGGTTAAAGGCTGTAGACACAATGTTAGAATGTTTGTAGGAAAAATATTGAAAAGCTGAAAATTAATTGAGTAACTAGGGAGGCAACTTTGTTTCAGTGGCACATATAAAATCCTAAATATGACATGCCTGTTTTTATCATTTTTCTACCCATGATAATCAGTTTCAAAAGTCCCTTTTGGTCTTTACTGAGGAGATTCCAACTGGGGCTTTGTCCAAACATAGTTTTGGACAAGCTAAAGATTTTAAAAGTTGTTTCACAGAAGCTATGTTGTAACCCTATTGGCCTAAAACAGTTTTCATTAATGAATATGTTCTGTATTAGAATAAAAAACTAAGGGGAAATTATAGTTTTTAAGTGAGGATTTCCACTTTTGTATTTTTGAATTTCAACAGGCTACCAGCACTTGAGCAATATTACTGGCTCCTATCTAAATATTATTAATCTATCGATTACTTTTCAACATCAGAGAAACAATTTGAGAAATAGCTATCAGTTAAATGACATGCCCTCAGCATGAGGAAAAGGACTCCATTTTTCACCTTGGGAACCAAGATGTGAGAATATATTTTTTCATTGAAAAAAATGGGACATTTCTATCAAGTGCATAAACATTCTTCACAATTTGTTTTGAAGTCAGCCATTGAAATTCAAGTGGAAATTCCACCAGGTTAGATAGAGACAAGGGTGTTTTAAAGGTAAGCTATCATGTGATTTACAACACCTAAACTTTAAAGGTTCTTGCAAAGGAAAATTATTTTCCTTCTGTAAATCTTATAAAGTATAAAGACTTCCAATTTATTACACACTCAAAAGCTGGCTTCCACTTTATTGGAATTTTAGATGAGTGTGCTTGCCACACTTTCCTAAGTGAAAGTATATGCTACGTTTTCTTGGGTTTTGAACAATGAAAACATTTTTTAACTCATTGAACAAAGATTTCCCCAGCAACAGACCCCCTGCTCAGCAGGTCACCTATCTTTGCGACAGTTTTTCTTTTCCCACGCTAACCCCAGGGCTCATTTGCATAAGGTCTCTGTTGTGACAATTAGTTTCAGGTGAGCTGATTTCTATGAAGCTTGCCCAAGACGATACACAAGCTCTGGGCCTCCCTGATCCTGGCCCTAATTGCGACTGACTGGCACCAGACACAATCACCCTCTTGATTCAGCAAATTGTCCTGCAAGTAGCTTGTTGTGACCCCGCAAAGCACAAATCATATCATGTCAGTCCAGAATAGTAAACAATGAATAAAATAAATTCATAATGAGCATAATAATAGCTTTTTTCATTTTTAAAGACACAGCAGACAAAATGTATGCAAATTAAATCATTATTCCATTTGTGTTGGTGGTAGAAGAGGTATTGTTGCTTAAAATGAAAAAAAAAACTTTCTGGGAAAATGAACTGTCTCCAAATTGGAAATTCCATTGCTCTATATACCTATCACCTAGGGGAAAATCCCCAGGTATTATAACTAATGGGTTCTACATTTGTCCTATCTTTATTGTTGTAGAAATAAGCAATGTAGGTATTCACCATTTCTAAAACTACAGGGTACAACAATATGTACACTAACAGGGCTGCCAGGAGTCTCTAGAAAATGAAAATGTACTTGGAGCCAATAAAATTTCACCTTTCTACATAGCAACCAATATCATGGAAAAAGAACTTCAGTCTAGGAAGCAAGAAAGATAACGTTTGAGTGAATTCAGAGGTTTAGGAATCATAATTGATTCTCAAGTATTTTCAGATACTCTCTGTGTCATATAATGTTGAAAGGAATGATTTCTTATTCACATAGATGTGAAGTATAGATGCTTGAAAATTCTATTGTTTGTCCATCCATCCATTCATCCATCTGTTCCTCTCTTTCTCCTCCCTCCCTCCTCACTCCCTCTGTCTTTCCCTACCTCCAACCTCAAAATCATTCACCAATATGTGGATTTGGTTTCCCAAGTATCTGTGTATCCTATGTACCTTCCATGGGTTTACACTGTTAACATCATTCAGAAGAAAGAATCAAGATGAAAGGAATATATGTAATAAATTGTAAATTGAGGAGCTTTAAACAAATTGACTATAAAAAGTAATGTACTGGGAGGAGACAACCTTTGGATTGAAAAATCTACGTAGCAAGTTTTAGTCTTAAGCAGTGTAAAGGTCTTTAGCATAAACTCTGTAAATTAAGGTCTGGGGATATGTTTGTACTGTACTTAAAGCATGGTCGTTCTAGAGCAGGAAGGAATCCCAGAGGTCATCTAGTCCAATGGCTTCATTTTATAGCTAACTTTCCTAAGGTTAGATGAAGGCAAATTTTGGACCCTGATCCTCTTTTTTCAGAGTCCACGCTCTTTGTACATAAATCTCCTCTTACAGGAATAACAAATTTACTGGATCTGAGAGAACAAACTAAAAAAATAGTCATTACCTTTAGCATCATACAAATAGTACTTTCCCCATACCATTCATTCAATCAGTTAGATGGAAAGAAATCCCTCCTGAGTTTTAAAATCTTTCACATCACATATTCCAATACTTTTAAAATTAATTAATTACTGAGTTTTAAAAAAATGTTGCATTTATTTCAAACAATATTGTCACATGAAAGTAAGAATTAATGATAGACTTTCTAGCTCAAGTGAAGGGGAAAGTGCTGATCATATAATGGAATTGCATATTAAAATATTATTTTTCATTCTTACTCTATACTTCTTATATTTCACAGCCATCTTTCCCATTCTGTGTTTACAACTTCAATTTTCTTCTCTTCTTACACTTCCTACATAGTTCCAGTCCCTGCGCTCTTCTTCCTCTGTAACCTCATTCTTCACTTTCCCCTCCCAACACAGCTTGAGATTTCTTTTGCTGGTTCTATCATTAGTGGCTTCCTTTTCTATTTCCATTCAGGTTGCTACAGCCTCCCTCATAATCTTTCCTGTCTCAATTCATTTGGTAACCTCTCTACCCACTCTGGTTTCTCACCCACCCAACTGTTCCCAGTTTCCAGTCTTCTTTTTTCTGTAATATCTCTTATTCGTACCATTTTGCTCCTACAAATTTTCCTTTTGTCAGTTTTTCTTCCTTCCTTCTTCCTTTCATCCATCTCTCTGTTCCTTCCTTCCTTCTTTCCTTTCATCCTTACCACTTTCCCTGCCTCTTTTCCTCCCCTTTCCTTCCTTCCCTCCTTTTTCTTTCCTTCCTTTTTTCCTTTCTCTTGTCCTTTCCTCCTTTCTTTTTAAACTTTTTATTTGTCTTTCTATTCATGCCTCCTATTAATTATTTTCTTCCTAACATTTTAATCTCTATCAGAGCTATTTCTTTTTGCTTCCTGTGATTCTCTTTCCATGTTTTCATACTACTTCCTCAGACTTTGCCCCTATTTCTTACTTGGTGCCTTACATTATGAACTTCCTAACAGCTCCTTCTTCTATAACTCCTCGTTTCTTCTTCTTTCTCTACTGGTTTCATGTCTTAGATTTTTTTAAAGTCCTCTTATACAATCTTCCTCTATATATTTCTTCACAATAATCTTTGATCTTTGTTCCTAAATCTATCTAATTTTTTATTCACTTTGGAAATTGGGCCATTTCTATTCTTTTATTTACTAAACACTCAGTTTCTTTGCCTGCCTTTGTCCCCTATGCCATGATTTTATGACAACTTTCCCTTTCAACTTAGAACCCATTGAAGCCACATTAGGATGCCATGAGAGCAACCCAATGTTTATACCAAAATGGCAAGCTGGAGAAGAATAATTAAAGGCAGTGTGAGGTGGTGTATAGAGAGCTAGGTACCTCAGAATTAGGAACACTTGAATTAAAGTCCTACTTCTGACACATACTGGTTCACTGACCCTGAACAAGTCACTAAACATCTCAGTGCCCTCAGGCAACTCTTAAGTCTCCATGTTCTACATCATTTAGTGAACTGCATTGGAAGCGTTTCCTCATGAGTATAATCTCTACTCCAATGAAAAAATCAGTGTAAGGCAAAATAATAATAATAAAAACAATTGTATCTCAACTGGATGTACCTAACCAAACTTTCCATGAAAGCATTTCTTTTAAAAGAGTGTATTCCATCTGATTGTAAAGGAAGTTTTTGATCCAAATCTTTTATTTGTCATCATGTAGAGAGAGTCAATATGATCTACTCACTTATATGACCCTTAAATCTAATTGGATGATTGAGGGCAGGAAAGAGACATTCAGTGGAGAGACTAAGTAATAACGTTTCAAGATAGTTAATGGTAGTGTGGAATCCCTGATACAGACTACAAAATATTCTGGGTAATGCTAAGGGTTAATTCTACAACAGAAGCATGTTCAGCTTTTGATACTTGAGTTGACAGTCTAAATTAACTGCTTTGTACATAAAATGGTCAAATTAATTGGTTAATTACCAAATATCTTTTATAGAATTGACATGTAGACAAAAATCTAATGGCAAAAGTCTTTTCCTGTCACCCCATTGAAAGTGGTAGACAACATTTTAACAGACCTTAAAGTCCTCAGCAAGAAGACTAGCATACATTGGATGCCTAAAGCCATGTTCTGGGATGCCTCACCCTCTATCATTGCAGTGCGTGAATATGGTTGGCTAAAAAACAAGGACTGGTTTTATTTATTTATTTACTTACAAGGCTCCCTTCTTTATTTTGCTTATTTGATGTGTTGATTAATAAATTGGTGCTGTGTATATGGGGGAAAGGACTGAAAACATTTTGAACCAAATAACAGGATTGAGAAGTCAGGTTCCACTCTTCAGATAAAGTGAACAGAGAGGAAAGATGTAGGAAAGAAAGGAAAAATGGTTAATCTCTCATGTGTCTCTTCCTTCCTCCAACCACAGGCCTTTTTGCCATTGTTATATGGTGCCTATAACTAAGTGGCTTCATTCTTCTGCTCTTTCTATTACCTTTAATAGTACTTCTCCTGTTGGTGTTGCCATCTACCTCATGATACAGTCCTTTCTCCTTCCCTTCTCCCACTACTAGCAGTGATTTACCACTGGAATAATGGTAATTGTGGAGAATCCCCTTACCTGGCACTGGTAAATAGCAGAAAAAGGTAAAGTGGGATATTTTCTGGGACATTTGGCCTGGAAGTAGCAATAATGCAAAACTGTGAGTGCCCAGCAGAAAAGACATTCATCCCTGAGTCATCGAAACACAGAAAAAGTGTGACCAGTGCTTCCAGGTCCCAGATAGGTAGTTTCACCATGTAGATTATCCATTGTGTTGATGAATCAACCCCATTAATTAGGTCCTGAAACACCCAAACTTTAAAGGCCTACCAATCTCATTGTTATTATGTTATCTGCCTGGGGGGGGGGGACGGGAAGGGTGCGGAGGGCCTTCTGCAAGGAAAGTATCCTGTAAGCCTTGTGAGTTACGTCATCATTATCATCATCATCACATTTTCAACTTTTTTGATGGACTTCAGGTAGAAATGGTCTTGGGACAAGTTACTATCCTGCTATTATTCTTTTTAAAACTAAATGATTCTTTTCAATCAATAAGCATTTATTTTCAATGAATAAGCATTTGCTTTCTCATCTACCTGTTTTCTTCCCCCTCCCCCTGTCACATTGTGAAGGGGTAAAAAATGAAAAAGAAAATCCTTTTAACAAATTTGCATATGTATATACTATAATGTGCTATGTACTACTGAACATATGAGTAAACTAATTGGTTTTTGTAACTGAATTAAAGTGTCGGGATGTGAGCTTATCTTTTGTTGTCTAAGTGAAGGAATGTTCAGGACAAACTCTAGGAGCAGACAGGATGATAGGGATCTTATGTACCTCATTCTATTCCTATATGGTGGTGGTTGTTAATATTATTGCCATTTTTAATATTAATAAACATATATAACTCAGCTTAGTAGAAAACTAAACATGGTCCCACTTGATAGCAATAATAACAAAGTGAGGCAAAAGTCTTGTTAAAAAATAGGACTAAAAATATATAACTATCGCAAAATTAAGAACACCTCTACAGTTTCTGGAGAATTAACAATTTGCAAAATAACATTTTGAGGAATCAAATGTTAAATTAATCAGGTACATATTAAATGGATGTTAGAAGAAAAGGATAGGGGCAGCTAGGTGGCGAAGTGGTTAGAGCATCAGCCCTGGAGTCAGGAGTACCTGAGTTCAAATCTGGCCTCAGACACTTAACACTTACTAGCTGTGTGACCCTGGGCAAGTCACTTAACCCCAATTGCCTCACTAAAAAAAAATAATAAAAAAATTTTTTTAAAAAGAAGAAAAGGATAAACAGATAAGATAATATTGTAAAATTCCAAATGTTTAAAAACCTGGGTTGTTACAGTTTTCTAACCCTAAAAATATTTCATGCTTTTTGGTTCCTTATCAGGTTTGGTGAGAATGAATAGTACTATCCTAATGACTCAAGTTTATCATTTGGCTGCCTTTGATGAAGACCTATGGCAATACTCCATTGTGGTGCACTGGTGACTCCAGGTTGGAAGGCTATGCCACTGAAGGAAACTCTTGCTGGCAGGACCTACCCAACTGGGAAGGTTTTGAGGGTGGGGTAGGGGATGAATGAGTATCTGTTAACTGATGCAGTGCCTCTTTATGTTTGCCGCTCTTCAGAAGAAGGCTGATTACTAACAAGATTGATTTTTCTTTTGGCCACAGCAACTCATGAAGATTATTTACTAAAGCACAGATACAATGTGATCTGCATCAGTGAGGGGACTTCCGGTACCAATAAAATTACAGATCCTTGGAGTACTGAAATAGTGGATTATCATTTAGCTAAAGAGATGAAAACACATGATGATGCCTAGAGAACTGAAGAGTGGAGTTATCATCTTTATGTCTACTCCTCCATGATACCATCTACTTATCTATCTACTTCCTGCACATATCTTTCTTTTCTTACTTAGAAAGGGGAAAAAAGAAACAAAGAATGTAATATATGCCTTTTAGTCTAACTTAAATAAAGCAACCCTAGAAAAAGATATATTTTTCATCTTGGTTTCATGAAATGAACTTGATTTGCCAAAATATCTGAATTCTTTAAACTTTTATTAGTCTACCTACCACAACACTTCATTTATCTTTTCCATATGGTTTAAATAGTATTCACTAAAACCAGGTGACAGAGTAGAGTTGAATGCTCACTTTCACCTTCCACCCCTCAATCTGCACAACTTCTGGATTTGGAAGCAAAGAAAATTCAATTGATTCTGGAAAAAATGAATTTTTCCTGAAAGATTTTTTGGGTGAAACTATTTTAAGCCCTGTATTGTTTGTCCATCCCTTTCCCCCTATACTTTCCACATTCTCATCCCTTTCTTCCCCACCTTCCTTTACCCCATTACAAAAACAGCCTTAACCTTTTTTATTCTATATTTTAAATATCCATGTCTCATGTAAAACATAAATAAAAGAACATCAGAGAATGAGAAAGCACCATGCAACTATTTCATTAAAAAGAGAAATTATTGCATATTTATCTTAGTGGCAGTTTTACCAAATAAAGATTTAGTTATATAAGTATATATTGACAATTAATTTTACTCTCTCCCTGTTTCCACATGTATTCTTTCTTCTTAAATATCAAAATACCTTGATCATGGTTTTGATTACAAACTACCAAAAACAATTATGGAAATGATCTTTAATATAATAATATATTTTACTGAATGTCTCAGCTTTTTCATTCCAACAACTGAAACAGAGACAATTCTTTGTATGTTGAAATGTGTAATTATCATGTATCCAAAAGGGAGGGTGTAATTTTCACATCTGATTACAAGGGAAGAGTGTAAGTGAAGCTGCCTCTGTAAACTTACACTTGTTTACAAAGAGCACTACCTTTGATATTAAAAACTCTAAACACGCAAAACACTGGAAAAAATCAAGATTAACATACACAAAACTAAACAAAAATCTAAGCATTTTTCTTGGCCCCGCTACAAATAAAAAGTCAGTTCTTCTAAACTTATGCTGGCCTACTTATTTCAAATAGTTTTATGACAACTCAATAGTGATTTTATTTTGCCATGATGTTTGTGTCTGAACTCTTGAAGGTTAAGGAATAAAAGCAGATCAGTTTGAATTTAAAAGGAAGTTTCAAATGCTTTTTCTGCCTATTACTCTACTTCTTCCATTTAAACTCAAGAAGGGATTTTATTATTTGACTTCATCTCCACAGAATTTACTTCACTCCATGTGGCCTCTTCATTGATTTCAAGATATTCTCTCTGTCTCTCTGTCTCTCACCCCCACCCCATATATATGTACATGTTTAAGTATTCTCTCTTTTATTCTGCTATTATTCTTACCACTGATTCACCTTTGATAAAATCAACTTCTGCTTAAGGCAAATTATTCTTTTTTTTTGGACATGTAGGAAGTGATGATATCAAGGAAAAACAGTACTGTGATGGTGGATATCACTTAACCAGGGAGATTAAAGATAGACACAAAGATCACATAACAGGTAGAAAAAAATGCTAAAAACATATCAGAATCCATTTTGTATGATAGACAATTATGATTAGCAAGGAATAATTGTAATATTTTTAGAAGACTTCAAAAACTGATATTGGACATTAAAGCATGACAATCTGTATTTCATGAGAAGATAGAGAAGGAAGAGGAAACAGAATAGAAAAGAAAGTATAAGAGGCTGAGTTAACCATCATAAGATCTAATATTCATTTATTATAAAATAAATTCACACAAGTAAAAGCTACTACATTATCTGCATGAATATACTGTGGTGTAGAAGAGCAATAAATTGGTTAGAGAGATATGTTACAGAGGCTTCTAAATGCAATGCTAATGGTAAGTCTTTTTCAGTACTATATTTAGAAATTAGCATGATTATAGTTATGAGAAGCAGCATGGTATAGGGGATCATGAGGCACTCTTAAATCTGGGAGGATCTGGATTCAAATCCTACCTTTGACAGAGAGAGTGTGGAGATGCTGGTTCAAATCATGTGACCTTTCAGAGCTCTAGGCAACTCTGAGACTTTAAATTACAGAGAATTTGCAAGTTGACCCAGGTAGAAGAAATTCCTTCACTGGAATATTCCCTTTACCAGTGAAATAAAAAATGCAGTTCCTATCCTTACCTCTATGTGATTGTGGGCAAGTTATTTAACAATTTGGGGCCTCAGTTTCCTAATCTATAAAATGAAGATACTGGACTAGATAAACTCTAAGGTCCTTTTCAGCTCTGGGTCTATTACCCTATGACTATGCAACTTCAAAGTTTCCTTCCAGCTCTATGATCTTATTGTAGTCTACCCAAAAAAAATATGATTTCATGCAAAGACTTGGGAGTCTAGGTTCTTAGATTGGAGTCAGGTTGGCTGGGTGCTCCAAATTCAAAGCATTTTAGCAAAAAGTGAAGTTTAATCTTTAAGAGGTTCTTGTTTTTTTATAGAGCTCACGATGTAGATAGAAACGACACTTTCCATTTAAGCAGAAACTGGAGATGTCCACATTAAAACTCCATTAAATTTCTCCTTCTGTGTATGCTTGCATCTGTGTTGTTGCCTGAGCTCACAGTAGAACTAACTCATGCTGGGATGAGGTGGGTGTGTCTGGAGGTAGAGGCAGTTTCTAGCCCAAGCTAACATACCTAACAACAAATTGATGTCTATGAAGCACCAATCAATGTTTAGTACATAACACATTTTTCACTGAGTTGTTAGAGTACATTTGCTTATATTTTGCACTATTTTAATTTAATCATATTGATCAAACTACACACTCAATAAGACCCTAGGCACCTTAGGCTTATTAAAATTAGTCAACATGAAGCAAGTGAGCTGAGGAAGTAATGGAAACTGTTTGAAGATTTAAATACAGTGGAACCCACTTAAATAAATACCTGTTAATTAAATAAATCTATTAAGTTAATTTTTTTCTGACCAAACCAAAATGCATAGAGTGATATTTGTGGGGGCCTGTAAATGGATATCACTAAAATAAATATAAGCTTCTGCTGAATGGCAAACGCTTTTGTCATGTTCACGAAGGGTAAAGCAAGAAAATTCATATTGACTTTTTTGTCCCGTAGACTGTCTTTTGGGGGTAGCAATAGCATACCGTATATTGCATAAATGAGATATAAAGAAATAGTATTGTTCTTCTAGTAATTTGTCCATTTGCTTTTATCCCACTAGTGGTGGGGCAACAACCCAAAACAATTGACTTAAGCCATTTGTTTGACAGTTACTAAGGCATATTAACAGAGAAAAAAATTTTCAAGCATTTAACTGCCTTAAACATTCATATTCAATAGCAAGGAGGTGGGCTAGGGAGTTGGACTGGGTACTCTTAAGTTAAAAAAAAATGTTTCTCTCTTCAGAAAGTTGTATCATTTCTATAGCATGGTTGAGAAGTGCACTTATAAGTGTCAACTCCAAAGACTGAGTTTAATGATGATTTGTAATAGGACCCTCACTGGCACATTCAGGGTGTTCAAATATTGTTTTTAAAAACATAACTACTATTTAACAGAAATTTTATGTTAGGCAACATCTTTAAATGATTAATCCCCTCTTTTCTCAGAGGGGTTGACCTATGGTAGTGTGTTATTTTAGTCAAAGAAAAAATGCGGCACACATTAAGGTCTTGATGTAATAATACCTTTTAACAAACAGTGGGTACACAATCCGCTGAGATTTCCTAAACCCCCTTTATCTGGTATTGCCTTTAGAGGGCCTTGTGTATTCATTTTTTCCTCTAGTCTAATAAAAGATATTAGCTCTTTTCCCTAAGCAAAAATCGCTCCTCTCATGAATCAGGCCCTGTACTTGCAACTAGTGTGATATTGCTGGCCAGGTTTCACCCCAGTAAAATTCTAATCTATACTTTGTCTTTTAGAATTAAGTAGAAAATGCATATCAGCAGAATCTCCTTTCTACTTTATTTCATTTATAAATTACGAGAATGATGCTATTATATATTATTAATTTCTGCTGTTCTCCAGCTCGGCTGCAGCAGTGAGCTACGGATGTTGGAACGGTGTAATTATGTTCTAGTAGGGCAGCCATCCGTTTCCTTTCAAAAATTTACAGGATTCTTAATCACGCTGCTCATTTGGGTGCGCAGTAGCGAGGATGGCGAAACACAAACAGGGCACGTTCGTTTACATAGGAACACCTGCTTAGCATGATAGCAGATGTCAGTCAGTAAGCAGAACACAAAAGGAAAAATATCAACAACAGCAAACTAGCACCATTTTGACATGGAGCAGTGAAATCTTCTCAGCAGGGACAGAAATGGTGGGCATTCCTTTTCAAATATTAACAGAGGTTCTCTAAAACCTCCAAGTCTTGCTCAAGGCTACCAGTGTCAGGAGAAGCAGGGTGTTTCGGCAACGAATAGACAAAACTTGGGTTCCAATCCTGACTCTTTAACTACCCATGTGGTTTCACTCCTCACACAGCCTTTTCAGGTAATTCAAGCTTCTACCTTATTTTTTCAATGTGAACAGATACTTACCTCAAAAGGGTGTTGGAAAGATTAATTGATTAGTAAACATTTTCAAAGTTGCCCACCCCTAAAGAAGGAGTAAATTTTAGTATTTTGACGCATAGAAAAGACTGGATCAGAAAATCCAAGTGAAAATTAGTTAACTAAATGACATAATATTGATCCTTGAAAACCATTTCTTTCTCAAGAAGTTATTTATTAAAAGTCTGTAATAGTAACTGAATAAAACATCTTGTAGAGATCATAATAAAACATGTTATTTTTGACATGTACAACACTATTAAATTATTATAATGATACCGGCTACTGTTATTTTATTGTTAAAATGCCTATCATAATTTTCATTACAGCTCCCTCTTTTCTGGGCTAACATCTTAACCACTGGAAAAAATAATTTTCTGGGCTGATCTTAGCTTTAAAAAGTCTTTGAATGGGAACACACAATTTTCTCACAACTTCTATACAATAAAATGGGGTATTGGAAGGGGAAAAGCCAGACAGTTGTATTTTTTGGATACTCTTTTCCATCATACAACTTACAAACAGGTTTTTAAAGGGAAGACTATTCAGAAACCTCTGGTATTTCCCAATTTCTTTCCTTTCCCCCCAAAATGGCTCACACATTCAAAATGGAAAACAGCTATCACACATGTGTGGTGACTAATTTTCCTAAGGAATTTTAGTATTCAGAATGAGTCTGCTTGTGCAGGCCTGTGCATTAAAGGCTCCCTGAGTATGCATTGACTTGATACCCAATAATGGCTTCTAAGGAGCCGTTATGTAGTGCCGTGTCAATGATCCATGCATTGAGGACTCCCTAAGTACGCATTGACACGATAGACCGTAACGGCTCAGAAGAAGCTGTTATGGTCTATCATGCCAATGATCTGCGGGTATTGGCAGCGTCTCTTGCTCTTCCATGGAGATTGTCAAGACTCTGAAGGAACCATATGAGTTTGATGGAGAAACCATCAAGAGATCTTAGCAACAGCTGTACTTTTCCTTCAGCTTTGGGGTTTTTTTTTTCTACAGTAGTATAACAATTATTCCAATATATAAATGACTCAATGCTATGTATCTAAAAGATAAAGAATACTCAAAGGATTTTCTTAACATTTGACTTAATTTTTAGAAAGAATGAGAATGGAAAACCTTATATATTGTAATAACATAAGGAGGGGCAAAAGTAGAGTTTGGATTTGAGGGCATATATAAAGGTTTTAATCAGCTTTCCAATATCTATTTTATGGAGGCATTTTAAAATTTCATTCTGTATGGAGGGGTGAATGATGAAAAGAAAAAATGTATGTATGTGTGTATATACATATATACACACACATATGTATATGTATATGTATGTGGGGTGGGTGGAGGTGTGAGCTTTTATGAGACATTTAATCCAAGTCTAGAAAATTGCAACTTTCCTTTTACATAAGTACCTATAGTATCTAAAGAAAATTTCATGAAATTGCTTAGAGAATCCTTGGAAGAGAAGTGTAAGTTCAAGAATAAAGTTTTGCTTCACACATGCTGTACCATCTTAAAACAGTAATTAATTCCCTTCTGCTATTTGCATTCCCTCCCCCCCCCCCTCCACACACACACTTATGGAGAACATGGGAATTTTAAATTCACAATTCAGTGCATGTTTTAAAATGATCTTCATTAGAATTTGAAGCTATGACTATAATCTGCCTTACACACAACCAACAGTCCTCTCGCAGTAAGCCTCATTATGTAGTACTATATTTGGACTACCTTTTTTACATTCTGAATTCTTACATTTTAAATTCATTACTGGTATATTTAAACAGAGTCAAGTGAAGTATTTTATTTTGCTCTATTAACCAGCCAATTCACATAGATACATGGCAGAGGTGTGTTTAAAGTCAAGAGATCTTAGAATTCCTTCTGTCCAAATATCTTCAGAGGAACATGAAGGAGGAGAAGCAATCTGAGACATCCAACACGGGAAGTGGTTGGAGAAGCCTGGAGAAGCTTGCAGAAATAGTCAAAGAAGTTTGCTAAAAAGAAAAAGAAAGGATGGTGGGAACAAAGAAGCCATAAATTAGGCAGAAGTTTCTAGGAAGGAAGGTCAAGAGCCACTAAGCACCTACAGGTTTCTTGCATGCCCTCTTCATTAAATAGAGAAGGGTTGACTCACCAAAAAAAAAAAGTGGTCTAAAATAAGATACCCACATTGTGGGTCACTCTACCATGGTTGTTGAATAGGTGAACAACTGACTAGAGTGCATAGGAGCATAACTTAGAAAGATCCTTTTGATTATAAAGATAACAAGGAAAGTATCATAAAAGGGATGGAGGACTTAGTTATACAAGATAGTTGGCAAAGCTGTTAAAATGATTGTGGAGATGTGAAAATAGCATGAAGGTTAGAGACATGGAATTTTTTTTTTATATTTGGGAATGATACTGTTTATTTAGAAGTAATTTATTCTGACCATATATGACCCAGAACCCTTTGTATGTGAGTAATCTCAATCTAACCCTTAAGCTAGGGATATTCCAGCATTGGAGTTTTAAAGAAGGCAACAGAAATATTTAGGAAGGTTGTCCAAAAGAAACAGATTCACCAAATCCTTTCCTTGAGGGAAGGAGTCAAGGATTGGAGGGCAGTTTGGAGGTTTAGAGAGGGGTACAGGTGTGCCTTTTTGAAAATTCAGAGAAGGAAGAATACCTCTGGTCATTTAAACTATTAGATTATTCTCCATTTTAATGGCATCTGAGAGAGGAGAAAAGATGTGCTTTCCTTTCCCCCTCCCCGACCCCTTGGCCAGCCTATCAAGGGGTAATTATTTCTTCTTTCTAAGGAAGCACTGAGGCACAGATGCAGAATCATTGGCCTTGAGTTCCTGGTAGCCTTACTTCCAGCCTAGTTATTTTCAAGCTTTATAATCTTATTGCAAACTATTTTCTCAAATATATGACTACTCACCTTATCTGAGAATCTTATTGGAGTATTCACCTCACTTTCCCCTTTTCAAACTTTGCTCTCCCTCATCTTATATTACCTTGTTGAAATTCTATTCATTTTGCTACCTCTTCCACACTCCTGGATCCCTCTTACTGGTAGTAATCACTCGGAGTCACAGAATTTTGTACCTCTGTTATTAATTTAGTCAATTCTGAATTGTGTTGAATTTGTTTTTGTCTACATCTTATCTCTACTACCAGATTTAAGCTCCTCAAAGGTAGGTACAAGGTCTTATTTATCTTTGGCTTTCCTCTAGCACTTGACACAAGGTGTCAGATATTAGTAAGTACTTGATAAATGATGAAAAGATAAATGGATGGGAAGGGAGGGAAGACTTTATTTCGATTTGTTATAAGGGAATTCAGGTTTAATTCAATTCAATTAGGAACACTTATTAAGCCCCT
Organism: Dromiciops gliroides; assembly: GCF_019393635.1. NCBI lineage: Eukaryota > Metazoa > Chordata > Mammalia > Microbiotheria > Microbiotheriidae > Dromiciops > Dromiciops gliroides. The sequence continues at coordinate 366,188,500 of NC_057863.1, read as the reverse complement.
ACTGTGTACAAAGAACTTTACTAGACATTAGAGATACAAAGACAAAAATGAAATAATCCTTGCTCTCAAGGAATTAACATTCTACTGGATTTCCAGCCATCTTTGAATTGGGGAGGATATAGGGCACCTAGAAGAATTCATTCATTCATCAACAAACATTTATTAAACACCTTCCGTCTGTGTCCAGAGGCATTTGGTTTTAGGAGAGATAGTAGGGTGTAGAGAAAGCATTGTTTCTACCCTCATGGAATATTCAGTCTAGATTATGCTATTAAAAACTTTTTGAGAGGTAGCTCAGGTATTGCTTTACCATGTATAAAGCAACTGACAGTGCATTCAAAATGGGACCTTTAGGCCATAAAGTTTGATATTTTTTACTTAGAAAAATATTTGTCCTAAAGCAACTTCCTTTTCTCCCATAGCTACCTATGTTGTGAAATACCTATAGAATACTAACTTAGAATTCTTTGAATTGGGACAGCTAGATGGCGCAGTGGATAGAGCACCGGCCCTGGAGTCAGGAGTACCTGAGTTCAAATCCGGCCTCAGACACTTAACACTTACTAGCTGTGTGACCCTGGGCAAGTCACTTAACCCCAATTGCCTCACTAAAAAAAAGAAAAAAGAAAAAAAAAGAATTCTTTGAATTGTCAAAAACTCCACTGAAAGAGGCATTTTTTCAAGATATATGCCAGGCTTGATGGGACATCCCTAAGCTTCCTTTTGAGAGCCAATATGGCATTCCTTTATCAGTAACAAGGGGGAAACTCTGTAGTGCCTTTTTTAAAAAAATAAGCAAAAAGCAAGAATGAATGATTCTTTGATTTTATTCAGCTTTTGGGGATGTAAATAGTCATTGTTCTGTTTACTATGTGTAACTATTAGTGCATTCTATATAAGGTACAATTAAAATGGCAGACATTTTAACCAAATGGTTAAGATGAAAACTGACAGAAGATAAAACCATTGTTCTTTTGGGCCAATGCAAATCATTTCCTGAAAAGGTACACATTTCTAAGTACATTTTCTAAAAGTCTAAGCCTTTTAAGAAAGGTATGCAATGTAAGAACATGCAGCTGCAATTTTTAAAAATAAAAAAGGGTACTGTTTCTTTAATGCCCAGCTGGTCTTGAGATGTAATAAAATTGACATATTGATTCCTTTGAATTTACAAATGCCTGTTTCATAAACTCCATCTCCAAAGCCTAGGCATCTTTAGAGCACTGTCATTTTTTTTCTCCAAATGGATCAATTATGTGCCCACGTAATCCTGTTACCTGTGAAATCCATGCATACTTCTCCCATTTGCTGCAGTTCCCAGGCGGACAAACTTGCATTATGTACGCATAAACAAACAGCGCATTTTCCTGATATTAGAGATTGTTTTCAAAGTGAAAGGCAATCTCCGGGGTCCTTTACTCAAAAAAAAAAAATAGAAAGAAAGAAAAGAAAGCTAGCATACTGTGCCTTTTCCTCCAAGTAACCCCAGTGAATGATATTTATAATTATTACACTACATAGCAATTCATTTTAAATCACAGAGTTTTTCTATCTTCAGTACTCCACTTGCACCAGGGAGTGATTTCTCCATTATCTTTTAGCTATTCCATGAAGGTCTATAGCTTTTCATATTTTCCATCTTTTCTCATTTGTTAATTATCACTTTATTTAATTGCAAATCATCACCAAGATAGTCTTTGAACAACTGAAAATAAAAATAAGAGCAACCTAGAGTGAATGTTATAAACTTTGCTGCACCACTTTATAGGGGAAAGGGCTTAACAATTTTTCTTGCAGTACATCATTGCCTTCTGACTTTGATTCTCCTTTTCATACACATACAAACACACACACACACACACACATAAACATAGACTTCTCTAGACATAACTCCTGTTTTACTATGGAAACAACCTTAGAAAATTGAGAGGGAGTTTTATAGCAAGTGCTTGCATTACATCAATAGAACTGCCTCAGTGATCTAAGAGGTCTTTTCCACATGTCATATCTACACTAATGTATGCAAACCCACAGAAATACATTTCACATGTTCATGTATGCACAGAGACATCAGCACAAAAATGCATCAGAAACTAGTGAGTGTGAATATATTCATAACACACATTATAACTATATGATTTTAGGCAAATAACCCCCCTCCCATATAAACAGCAACAGTAAGGAGACGTGCTTTTGCCTATGTGTGAACCCTGTGTGAGCAAAGTACTGTGTGGTGTATGCTCTGTACTGAAATCTGAATTCTTGCTTCATTCTTTCAGGCCAGGCTGTATCTGATTTTCTACACTTCACTGGGCACTCAGCATTTTGGTTCCACTGCACTTATACTGTATAGTTTGTCTCTAAAAGATTCCCCAAATTATGAAACATCTTGTCCATTGCCCAATGAGCTCCCCATATACAGAAAAGATGGCATGAAGACCTATGCTGTGTGTGAAGCTTTGCAGGCCTGAGTAGTACTGTCATTGTTCCGGAGTGGTTTAAAAGATAAATGGCTGCATGTTAACCAGATTTGACATGCTGTGCAAAGGCAGGCACCTTTGGTCCCATGACACAGCCAAATAGAAAACACAACAAGCAAGCCTGGCAAAGATGTCCGACATGAATAAAAGCACAACAATTTGTCACATAGTTGTTACAAAATGTTAGCAGCTTTGGGGCTTGCCATGGGATAGCAGAGATAAGGCAGTGGGAAGAATACGGGAGGCTGAAGATGGAGAAGTCAGGCAATGGAAGAGTTAACCTGAAAAAAAGAACTAAGAAGAGAAGTCACCAAAAGAATTATTTTCATTTGCTTCTGCATAAGACTCAGAAATACCTTGACTGAATGCTTCAAATCAAGGCCAGTTTCTTGAAGGTCAGCTAAAATCCAGGGTGTCAAATGTTCAATTTCTATTTTTAAAGATCTATAACACTAACTTTTCTCTTTCCAAATTCTTGCAGAAATAGCATATTCCCGAATGACTTTCCAAAGTACTAAGAAACAAGTAACATGTCTTCTTTCAAGCTGGCGTGATGAAGAATGGGAGAACTTTGAAGAAGCTAAATTCCTATCTACCACACTTTCTGTGTAAAACTGCTGCCTAACACTTATTCTCACCATTCACACAGAGAAAAGACAATCAAAATGATACATTTTAGCACTTTCTCAAATCCGTGAACAACAGGGTTTCCATTCCAAAATCTCTTCCTCTCAATGATTACCATTGCCTGGGTTATTATTATTTTTTTTTCCTGGCCTTTCCCTAACACTAGTGAAGTTTCATAAAAACCAGACTGAACTCTGCCAGAATAGCTGAGGTAGACTAAAGGTCTTGGTGACATACTTTCTAGAAATGTAACTTTTTAGAACTAGAAAAATCTTGCTTTCAGCAGCACTGAATAGCAAAGAGGAAATGTTCATTTTCTCTGTATGTACCGATCACCAGATTAAAAGAAGAGCTACACGGACTAATAACTAGATGGTCCAAGGAGGCAAAGATGAATGCCAAGGTTTGAAAGCAGAAAAGTTTGTAAGGGGAAATCACGTGTATTTTTTTTTTAAATCTCAAACATCCCTGGTATTGATCTGAAACTATAGAGCATACAAAGGACCTGTTGGAAGTCTGTTGATTTAAAAACTAGACAGTGTTGAAAATGTTCATAGAAGAGAACCCCAGGTGTATGAAATGTATGAAAATCTCTGCTCCAAGAGTATGCAATTCATTGAACAATCTATACATGATTTAATAACAATACAGTTAGGGCTGCCCAAATAGATAACTTCATTTCTCACCACGAGCTTGTGGGTGACCAGAGATGGAAGTCAAGGAGAGAGTACTCCTATTGCTATTTGTCAAAAGGGCAGGGGTGGAAGTTCTGTTGACATCTGTGATTCCCTAACCCTAGTGACCTCTTATAAGTTCAGCAACATCAAAATCTATTGCATGAATGGCAACTCCACTCCTCCTAACCACTCTGCTCCTGAAATCTGAGCCAAGTTCCATGTGGCTATAGATCTTGTCTCTACTGGCCCTGGGGGGAACCTAAGAAAGCACAGCCCAGTTAGATGAGGTACAGAGCCTCTTTGAGTGAAGGTGAAATGATTTGCTGGAGAGTACCAAATGGCTAAATTACAGCCAGCAGGGGGTAGGTGGGGGTTGGTGAGGGAAGAGGACTACAAAGTTAGTTAGCCAACAGGCTATAGGCTTCATCTAGTTATAGACCTTCTCTTATTTCAACTTGTACTATCAAATACAAAAAAAATGAGAGCTAAGCATGGCATAAATGACTCTATGTGATTCTGTACAACTAGCAGAGTTGTCATGTCACCTCCAGACTGTGTTGCTCATTTGCTTCCTGAAAATGACGAATACATATTAAGGGGGAGTGGCACCAGATCTGAAAAAGTTAGAACATTAGAACATTACTTGTCTAGGCCTAGATTATTGCTGTCTCCCCATAGCTCTTTTTTAAAAAAGAAAATGTATCACTTACATTGTGCATTTATAGTGAAATTACCAATTATTCCACAGACTGCAAAAATGTAGACAGAAAATCTCACATGGGAGAATTAGATATCAGATTGATCTGCAGCAGATAACTAAAGAAATCTTTTAAAAACTCTTATTTTTAAAAAGTAATAGATTGTTTCACAGTATGTAACACACAGAATATGGATCCTAAGAGGTAGATTATAATTTCACATCTCCTGTGGCAAACTGACAACCAATCCCTGTTTTCCTCTTGGAAAAAACCAACACGCTTTAAATTTTCTTCAGTCATTCAGAAAAATGAAGACTACAAATCATTATTTTTATGGTAAATGTCCTTGTTGCTTTCAGTTTAGCAAAAATGAAGCAATCCTATTTCCATAGTATAGCTGGGGACAGTTTTGTATTCACTGTGTGATGAGTACTAAAGGGTAGATTTTTTTTAATAGATTACACTAAGAAGTTTTGTCATTGTGGTCTTGCTGGAGGTACAGTGTTTGGTTAGAAACTTGCATTTCTGTTTGTTCAGAGTAAAGTTTATGAAAATGGAAAGAAAGATAATACTAGTAAGCATAATTCATTCTTGGAAGAAATCCCCAGTCATAATTTTGTTAACTGTTCCTTTGTGGTTTTTGGGTGAGGTATTAAATGTACAGTTAAGGATTCTTTATAAAAATCAAATATCATTATTATATTTTGAATACTCTAGCTTAACTTCAAAAGGAAAACTCCAATTATTTTGGCTTTGATTGGCTAACACACCCTTTCCTGGTCTGGAACAAGTGCACTGTACTGTTAAGATTCTCTATAGGTCACTATTGATGGGAGCTGTCTTTTTTTCATCACACTGAAAGATTTGAGAGATTACCTCAGGTGCTCATTTTCCGCCTTTGTAAACATTTTACCTTGGCATTTTGTGTTGTAAAAATCTCTCTTTGAGGCTAACCCCTGTGCAATATTGCTTTCAGAAAGTGAAAAATGGATATATTGTGCCATCTATGGCAGCATTTGTTTAGCATTTGCTACAAACGGGAGAAAAAGGATACAGAATGCATGGATTGATTTTCAAATTACCTCAATATTTTGAAAACATTTTCACCTGCATGCTGAGAATGCTAAGAATGGGAAGGAAGGCAATTGTGCATTTGCTGAGCCTCCACTGCATTCATTTATAAATTACCTCATCACTGACTGAAATTAACACTGATTCTTACAGGCAATTTCTCAATTTCCAATGCTAATTACATTTTTTTTACTTTTAAATTCTGTACCACCTGTTTTGGGCAAGACATCTTAGGCAGCGCGACCGCATTTAATCACAATTTTAATTAACCGCCCTGTAGATGTGAAAAAGAAGCAATTATAATGTAGATGAATGATGATTTTTCTGCATTAAATTGTTTTGTTTCCCTGGTATGTTGATTGTAACACAGCACACAAATACAGTAACTGTACAATTTTTTTCTATTGTAATTTAGTAATTGTTTTTGGAAAACCAGTTTGGGAATGAGTGACTTCATCTGTTTACAAATTGATTGATACTGTTAACTCACTGATTGCTGCAGCATATATTTTGTATTGCACAGCCTAGCATAAAATATAATTAGGCATGCACAGATTTTGCAGCCCCATTTTGGAATCTGAAAATCAACTATAACTGAAGTATGTTTTCCTTGAGCATACTAGTATCAGTTGGGGCTGATGAAATGATAATCAAAACAATAGGCTTTCCAATTCCACCACTAGTAGATACCCTTGGTTTCGATCTGATAGTCTAATGTAGTAAGTTTATGAATTGTGTTGTACCAGGCCTGGGAGCTGGGGGCTGGCAAGTGGAAAGCTCACACAACTCACTCAGATCAATATCAGAAGAAGCATACAAGTGATGGAAGGAAACAATGATGAAAAATAAAGAGTTGCTGCTTTGGAAATCTAAGGATTGTCACTGACACCCTGGCACAATGCACAAGTGTGCTGTTGCGTGGGCTATCTTCATCTACACATTATGATACAATAAGATCACATTCATGCTCATGGCTTGCAGATACAGATCATTAAAGCTGTACTTCATTGCAGAGAAATTCAAAGATCTTATTTATGTGAAACGGAGCTTGTTTCTTATTCAGCCATGAATGGTAGAAGAGAAAGGAAAAAGACAGCAATTTGTGGCATAGGATACACCACACTGGATTTGGAGTCAAAGGACCTAGAATTGGAATTCCAGTTCACACATGAACACACATCATCTGCATGACCTTGAGCAACACTTACTAACTTCCTGGGTCTCAGTTTCCTCATATGTAAGGAATAGGAAGCAGCTAGGTGAAGCAGTAGATAGAGTGCTGGGCCTACAGCTCAAATCCTACCTCAGACACCTGATTAGCTATGCAATCCTGGTCAAGTCACTTAAGTGTTCCCATCTGCAAAATGGGGATAATAATAGCACTTACTTCACAGGGTTGTTGTGAGGATCATATAATACTTGTAAATTTCCTTGAGAACATTAAAGCGCTAGATCGATGCTAGCATATTATTAGTGTATGTAAAATAAAGGACTTGGATTCAAGGATCTCTAAAGCTTCTAGGAACTTAAACCCTATGATTCTTTGATCTGTTTATTTTGAACTTGGTTCCTAATTATGCCTATATTATAGATATAATAGGTATATACCTATAAAATATACCTGCCACATATATCATAGGTATACATGCGTGATGCGTTATAGGTATATACCTATTATACTCGTATATATCACATACATATAGATACATACCTATTAGATCTATATATTATATATAATAAGTATATATACATATATATATATAGACAGACATATGTATATACCTGTTATACTTGTAATATAGATACAAGATCAATACTTGTCATCCTTATATATGTTAAAATACCCAATGAATGAACATGTTATATGGATACTCAATCTCTAAAAGTTCTCTTGAATGAATATATTCCATTGGTATCACAAAGTTGATCTCTCCTTTTCCGTTCCTCAAATCATCCAGTAATGACAATTCTGAAATGTTGGTCCATTTGTGATCCAAATTCTATATTACTTCACAGTTATTTCAGTCAATCAGGCAACAGATATTTATTAAGCATCTTCTATGTGCCAGACACTATGCTAAGTACTGGGGATACAAAAAGAGTTGATAGTTCTTGCCCTCAAGGAGCCCACAATCTTATGGACTGTTGTTATTTATGTCTGATTCTGGAAGAAGCCAAAGAGAAGAAAGGAACAGTTGTGAATGTTGAAAGGGAAACTATAAATATTCATATTCTTCTACTTTGCTCCTTTCTTTTCCTATCCTTTAGACTATTCTGATCCAAGACAGTTGGCCATGAGGGTAAAAAATTGTGCCGGTCAATATAACAACTCTTTGCTATAATTAGGATGGTGACATCATTTACAGCAATTTAATGACTGTCAATGTTGTGAGTTGGCAAGTCTCTGCAGATACCGCTGGGAGGTGGTGGGCGATTCTAGATGGTCTCCTGGATTGTCTGTCTACTTTATAAATATTTGCTAAAAAGTATTAATAGAGAACAAAATATATAAAATATACACCCGGATTCATTTTGAATTCTGAGTAAGAACTTCTATCTTTACACAGAATGGATCCAATCTGCTCTTCCTTGTGCTGAAGAAGTACATGCCCAACTCCTATGAACTCTTATAGGATGTGGGCATTCAAATCTTTTATATATCCAAAGAAAAGTGAATCACATAGGATCTGGTGGTCTCTGTTAGTATGCTCAAGTCCCTTTCGTTCATACTGCTGTATAGAAATTAGCCATTAAAACTTATGCCAGGCCAGTCATCACTTACCTATGTTACCTTAGCTTATTGTGTTAAGGACTTGATATAGTAAAGGAACTACTAAAAGAAAGATAACTGATTTCTATCAGTAAAACTGTCATAGTTGGAGGAAAGCATAGTAAAGACAGGTAGATTGTGGATTCCATTTCAACTTCAATGGTGAGGCCTAGGAATGCTTTGCATTGGTTAATAGTTTCCCTCTGCTATCACCTTCCTTACCTTCCTCATAATACCTCTCAAGAAAGATACTACGTTTTGTGATCAGAGAGAAACAAAATATCTTTGAAGATGTTCATGTTTTAGCTACTTTTGAGGATAAAAATGGAGAAGATAAAAATGTTATTTAATTTTTTTTCATAAACTTATTTGAGCAATACTTTTGTTTGGGAAACTCAAAAGTGGTAACATCTGTGTTCCTTCTGGGACTTGATGTCATACCACAGACCTTTCTATAAACAGTTTGT